>NC_047114.1:70705790-70958163 GCF_902500255.1 Thalassophryne amazonica
CATTTTTAGCACTATGTTCATATTTGCTCGTGTTTGCACTTTAACTTGTCTTCGTTGACAAGATGTTTTGAAGTGTTCCTTTAAATGTTAAATAAAAGTCTTTGGAACATATATAAATGTATTTTTTAATTTCTCCCCTCCAATACACTTTTGTTGAAACAATGTATTTAGTACAATAATCTCAAAATCAAGGTGGTTTAATTAAATTACAATAAAATAACATATTAACAAATTATTTTAAGTAGCGATTAATAATATGTGTTATGTTATTTGTTATGTATGTTTATGTATGTTTAACTTAATGTTGTTATTTTATGCAACAAAGAGAAATCATTTATGTGAACTAATGATTTTGAGTAACAACTACTACTTTGATGTGTTAATACAACTTAACCTGATTAGTTTTAGCTTGTGTAAAAACTAAAGTGGTTTAAGGCAACGGGTTTCCACGCAATTTTCTAGTAAACTCAACTTATTCGGGTTAAGAGTGTAGAGTGATCTAATCTATTTGATCATAATACCCTCATGAAATGTTTGTGATGGTATCACGATCTAATAGATCGCAAAATGTCGTGAAACTGGCCTGTTTTGCAAACCTGCCATTGGCCGTTAAGGTTACGGTTAAATTATATTGGATACTGGATCTATTGGACTACTATTGGATTAACCATGGAATTGATCAGCTGGTCTCTGAACGCTATTGACACCATTTTTTCTACAAGAAGGTCAGGAGCGGGGGATCCTACCTGCCCAGATGGAACGTATCCTGCAAGCTATGTTCTCTACTCCTGGGGTCTTGGCGTGTGGCATGCTTGGCGCCTTTCTCCATTGAGAACGTCAAGGATTTATTCATTTTTGGTCTTATGGTAGCAGGGCTGGTACTTTCTGGCTTATGTGCTGCCCTGATCTACTGGAAAATTGGCAAGACAGTGGCATCAAGAACCACAGCCCCTCGCTTCTCTGTCATGAATAACGAGGTTGGCAAGGCAGTGCATTCTCAGACTGCGTTGACTTATGAACTCAAATGCAAATTGGATAACATCTTGGAGCAGATGCGTGCCTTGCAGTTGAAGTTGAAGGTTTCGGAGGCCAGTGAATATTCTTAATTCATAATTGGGATTTGGTTGTTCAAATGGAACTGTTAAGTGTTTTTTACTGCTCAACCACAACACTCCAGGCTTATCAAGCCGAAGGACAAATTGCCTGACTGTTTTCCTCCAGAGGAATGTCTTCAGGCCTTGGTGAGATTATTTGGCTCCTTTCTTATCTCATCCCACAAAGACAATAAACTGACAGACTTACACATGGACAAAGACTGAAGCATGCTCCATTTTTCCCTTTACCTCCCTTCCTGGCCCCCCATCACACACCCCATCCTGGCCACCGCTCACACCACCCTTTCCCCTCCAGGGGCTGTGCGGTTTTTAGCTGCGGCAGGTCCCCGTTCCCCCCAAGCTAGTGGCGGCACGACTCCAGTTGCAGCAGCCTTCACCCACTTTTCCTCAATTCGGATGACGGACTGCTTCAAGTTTAGTGCACATAATCAATGTCAAATGTATATGTGTTGTCTTTAATTTTGATGTGTGCCATTATTACGGTAAACAAGTAATAATTGTGGATTAATTACTGTATCTTGTCTGAGGTAATTGGATTGTAAACGTAAATGCCCTTTTTTGGGATCAATAAAGTTGTCTGAAGTTAGGGTTTGGGGACCCCATCAAGAAAATCTACTGCATTTCATGATGGCAATGTGATCTAATTACGTGAGACTGAGCTGCCTCATCGGTATCAAGTCAGTGAGTCAGTGCAATATTTACAAAACATTTCTGAAAAGAAAAATATTTAATTGAATTCTTTCATCTAATGGTTGGTTTCCACTCAGTTTCATTGCGTATGCAAGTAGAATATACATCATGAACCTACTGATGTAAACCGTGTTTGAATGTTGTGCCCTTTAAATACCAAAAACATACTGCTGTAGTGCTCTCAACACTGACGGCATAATTCACTTTCTTATGAGTATTCTGTTAGGTGCCATGTGATTCATATAATAGGAGCGGTCCCTTTAAGAGTTCGGGTGACGTGCTCTTTTTTTGCCTGCCTTTCTGTTGGCGCACGGCGCCATGTTTGTAGTCCATATATTCTTACTGCGACATGTTGGTAGTCTGTTAATAAACTTGACTCAAAGAGTCTTAATGAGAGAAGTTTCGGCTCGTCTTTTCATCAAAAGACAACTTCTACACTGGTGACCCAGACGTTTGTCTGCTGGACGTATCCAGATCGTCATTACTGCCAACGCTGTGTCTCTCAAGCTCCCCGAATTCTGGGAATCTTCTGCTTCGGCCTGGTTTGCTCAGACTGAAGCACAGTTTGCCTTGCGTCAGATCTCCACTGACAAAACTAAATACTACTACGTAGTATCTGCCCTCGGAAGTTCTACGGCATCAAGAGTGGTGAGCCTTCTTAAAGTCCTCCTCTGACGGACAAGTATGAAACTCTGAAGGAATACTTACTTCGAACATTCGAACTGTCTGACGCTGAGAGGGCCAATAGGCTTTTCGGTCTTCAAGGGCTTGGTGACAGCAAGCCTTCAGAGCTAATGGACAGAATCCTCGACCTGCTTTGCGACAACAAGCCAGATTTCCTTTTCCTCCACCTTTTCCTACGCCAACTGCCTGCTCATGTGAGAGCTGCTTTGGCCAACACCGCCAGCACTGATTGCAGAGCACTGGCTGCTGAGGCTGACAAGTGTTTCCTGGCGAGTCAGCAACCCTGCGCAGCCGCCCTTCTCCCTGCTGGTGTTGTATCAGAGGTACCGGATGATCATATGCTCATCGCAGTAGCAGCCCCGCGTCGGCAGCGGTCTTCAGGTGTGTGCTTCTACCACGCCAGGTTTGGCCCCAAGGCCAAACGATGCTGTTCTCCATGCAGCTTCAGTGGAGTGGGAAACGCCACGGCCGGCGCTCACAAGTGGCCGGCAGCTGCTCTTCATCCATGACTCCGTCTCTGGCCGACGTTTCCTCTGCGACACAGGGGCACAGCGGAGTCTACTGCCTGCTTCACAGGTGGACGTGGTAGCTGACACCCACGGCCCCCCCATGGAAGCCGCCAATGGTAGCCCCATCCGTACGTACGGCACAAGGCATGTTGAACTGTGTTTTGGGGGCCAACGCTTTAGCTGGGACTTTGTGACTGCCAAAGTAGCCGTTCCCCTCTTAGGGTCAGACTTTGTGTGCATATGGACTGTTGGTGGACGTTAAAAATCAGCGCTTGATCGACGCCGTAACTTTCTGTTCATATGCATGCTTCCTCAATGACTCCGATGCACTGCACTTCTCCAGCCTGCTCTCTGTCACGGAGAGTTTCCAGCGTCTGCTCGCCGAGTTCCCAGCACTCACACAGCCCACTTTCTCCTCTTCCACGGCCAAGCACGGTGTCGAGCATCACATTGACACCACTGGCCCACCTGTATATGCCCGCGCTCGACGTCTCGAGCCGAACAAGCTTGCCGTGGCCAAGACAGAGTTCGAGTCCATGGAGCGCCTGGGGATTATTCGTCGCTCCAACAGTCCTTGGGCCTCCCCCCTGCACCTCGTCCCCAAGCCGGGGGGGGGGCTGGCACCCTTGCGGGTACTACCGACGGCTCAACGACGCGACAACGCCTAACTGCTATCCAGTACCGCACATCCAGGATTTTTCAGCGCACCTGGCTGGTAAGGTCATTTTTTCAAAAGTGGACCTGATCAGAGGATACCATCAAGTGCCCGTACACCCTCTCGACATCCCAAAAACAGCTGTGATCATGCCGTTTGGTTTGTTTGAGTTCCTGCGCACCCCGTGTGGCCTCAAGAATGCTGCTCAAACTTTCCAGCGGCTCATGAACTTTGTGTTACGGGATCTGCCTTTCGTGTTTGTGTACCTTGACGACATCCTGGTGGCCAGTTCATCACCTTCAGAGCACCTTTCGCACCTACGCACTCTGTTCGAGCGACTTGCCGAGCACGGGCTCATCATCAATTCAGCCAAGTACCAGTTCGGCCTGTCCACCATAGACTTTCTGGGGCACAGAGTCACAAAGGACGGGGTCGTTCCTCTTCCGTCAAAAGTGGAGGTCATCACCACTTTCCCACGCCCACTCACTGTCAAAACCTTACAGGAGTTCCTAGGCATGGTTAACTTCTACCACCGTTTTCTCCCCAGGGCCGCCCAAATCATGCGGCCCTTGTACGAGGCTCTGAAAGGCGGCAAGCCTAAGCACACTGTGGGCTGGAGCCCGGAAAGAGACAAGGCTTTTGCGGACGCTAAGACAGCCCTGGCTAAAGCTGCCATGTTGGCCCATCCCTCCTCCTCCGCTCCAATCGCACTTACCACGGACGCCTCAGACTATGCAGTCGGTGCAGTTTACGAGCAGAGGGTGGATAATGCCTGGCAGCCTCTCGCCTTTTTCAGCAGGCAGTTGCGTCCCAGTGAACGGAAGTATAGCACCTTCGATCAGGAGCTACTTGGGGTGTACCTCGCCATCCGACACTTTCGTTCACTGCTGGAGGGACGCCAGTTCACCGTTTTTGTGGACCACAAGCCTCTGACTTTCGCCATGTCCAAAGTCACTCAGCCATGGTCGGGCAGGCAACAGCGACAGCTGACTTACATTTCGGAGTTCACGACGGACATTGCACACCTTTCTGGAAAGCACAACCATGTCGCAGATTGCCTCTCCCGCGCTGTTGCGGGGGCGGTCCACCTTGGCCTGGATTACAACAGCATGGCAGCAGAGCAGGCCACAGACCCGGACGTGCAGGTTTGCCGTTCATCCGTTACTGGGCTGCAGCTGCAGGAAGTGGCATTTGGCGACGCTGGCACCACTCTGCTTTGCGACGTCTCCATGGGCTCTCCTAGGCCGGTTGTGCCTGCGAAGTGGAGGCGACCTGTTTTTGACGCCATCCATGGCCTCTTACACCCTGGAACCAAGGCCTCACAATGGCTGGTGGCAGCCAAGTTTGTGTGGCATGGTCTCAAAAAGGACGTGAGAGACTGGGCAAACACCTGTGTAGCGTGCCAACGTGCCAAAGTACACCGCCACACCAAAGCGCCACTGGAACAGTTTCGAGTGCCGGAACGACGTTTCGACCACGTCAACATCGACCTCGTTGGCCCGCTTCCTCCCTCCCAGGGTTACACTCATCTACTCACTATGGTCGACAGGACCACACGCTGGGCAGAGGCTGTTCCACTGTCATCTATAACATTGGCTGATGTGGCACGGGCATTTATTGGCACCTGGGTGTGCCGTTTTGGCACCCCATCAGACATTTCCTCGGACCGGGGCGTTCAATTTACCTCTGACCTTTGGAACGCTGTCGCAGGTAGCTTGGGAGTTAAACTCCACCGCACCACGGCCTACCACCCCCAGAGTAATGGCCTCTGCGAACGTTTTCACAGATCAATGAAAGCCTCCCTGCGTGCTAGCCTGAAGGACAGTTCCTGGTCTGACAAACTCCCATGGGTCATGCTGGGCATCAGGACAGCACCGAAGGAAGACCTTCGCACCTCCTCTGCAGAGCTTGTCTATGGTCAGCCATTACGGGTCCCCGGGGATTTCGTCCCTAACACCACAGCCCCTTGGTCAGCCACATTCCAGCGCTCCAGCCTGTTGGATAATGCCAAGCTGTTTGCTCCACTTCCTACTTCCTGTCACGGTTTGCCGAACTCTCACGTCCCCAGTAGCCTACAGTCTGCTGGCTATGTTTTCATTCGAGCAGATGGTCACCACGGACCTCTCCGCCCGCCTTACGAGGGCCCCTTCCGTGTCGTGGAAACTGGGAACAAGCACTTTGTGGTAGACATTGGGGGCAAACCGGAGTGTATTTCTGTGGACAGCCTTAAGCCAGCTCACCTAGATCTGGCCACGCCAGTTGAGTTGGCGCAACCCCCGAAACGAGGACGGCCTCTGACTAGACCCCCTTTGCCTTTTCCCCCCGCCCCTCGACCATGCCGCAGGGGAGCCCCGCAGACAGCCACTGAAGGGGCGGTTCCGCCTTCTCCCATGCGGCGGAGCCGCACTGGACGTTTGATTCGCCCCCCACACCGTTGATACATTTATTTTCTCTCCTTTTCTTTTTATGTTCAGGTGTCCTGTTAAAGTGAATTCTGAGGGGGCATGTGTAGTGCTCTCAACATTGACGGCATAATTCACTTTCTTATGAGTATTCTGTTAGGTGCCATGTGATTCATATAATAGGAGCGGTCCCTTTAAGAGTTCGGGTGACGTGCTCTTTTTTTGCCTGCCTTTCTGTTGGCGCGCGGCGCCATGTTTGTAGTCCATATATTCTTACGGCGACATGTTGGTAGTCTGTTAATAAACTCGACTCAAAGAGTCTTAATGAGAGAAGTTTCGGCTCGTCTTTTCATCAAAAGATAACTTCTACACTGCATTGGATTTTAGCCCCAGTTTGTGCTGGTTGACAGCACTATCACATTCTGCAGTCAAACAGTACCAAAGCAACCCCAATGTACCTGACCAAACATGCCCATGGGCGCAAAGATGAACACAGTCCTGCTTAGTATTTAGACATAGTTAAAGCCGCATGTCGATTCAACTGCTGCTTTCACATCTTACCAAACAAAAAAACACCATGGGAGTAATCACAGCAGAGTTTCCTGAGCCGGTTTAAACTGCTGTAGTGTGAAACCACTAGAGCACTTAATGCCCCCTCCCCACAGATCAGTCTGCCCCGCCTTCACTGCGCATGTGTCATTTCGAGGCATCAGCAGCGATGCACTGATTATCACCTCGTTTCTGCTTAAAACTGCACTCATCTATCTCAGCGACAGATATCTGAAGCTTTTGTACAACAATCACTTCCACATAAATTTAGCATTATTTCATAATAAAAGTCACAGGAGCGATCAGAGCGCCACACCAGCGCATCTGAGACTGACTCTCTGAGTCTGACTCTCTGCACCCAAACCGATCAAAGGGAATAATGTGATTATTAACTATCAGATGACAAAGTAAAACCTCAAATCATTCTAAAATCAGTTTTAAGCAGAAAAGAGGTGATAATCTGTTAATCGCTGCTAATGCTCCGACATGATACGTGTGCAGTGAAGGCAGGGGGACTGATCTGTAAGGGGGATTGTTCAGTCTGTGACACCTGATTACCAACAGATCTTGACCTTTTTTCAATGGGATTTGCATGTAAGATCGTGAAAATGTAAATATTTTACTATTGTTTAGTTTTACATTCACGCATGTCCAGTTACACTCACATCATAATCTGGGGCACGTTCTCATTCCCTGCGATTGATCTGTCAATTACACAGAGGAAGCTGGGGAGGAAGAAATCCTACGGAGTCAACAACGCATGGAACATCGATGCATCCAACCACTGCTGTCTGTTTAAGTGGAATTGACTTCTGCTCATTTTCCAAATTACGCATATCAGACTGGCCCGTCGCTGCAGGGGCTACTGGAAGTACGAGGACAGCATCTCTGTGTGACTCTTCCACATGCATTTCTCCATTTCTCTGCAGGGAATCAATGATGTCTGCTTAATTATTGGGAGAATTTAATCAGTGGCAGAACAGTACTTACTGTCAGGAAGCCATTGTGGGTTCACCAATTAGTGATCTAATACGAACACTATAATTAAGAGTACAGCAATGTAAGTGTTCCAGAGGTGTAGAAGTAACAGCAAAACTCCCTCCACTCCTCTGCTGTGCAGAGCAGGGATTGCTGCCAAACAATTATTTACCTCGACAGTAGTGTATAAATTAATGATACATAAAGTCTTAAAAACTGCTAATGCCCACTTACGTAACTGTGTTCTATCTTTATCCATATTTCCTTTGTATTAATATTAAGTAAAAGTGATTTGATATATTTATAAGATGATGCAACATGTTTACATTAATCCAGGACACTAATTATGGGAGTCCAGCAGGTTTAGGTGTCTTCTATTGGGGATAGTTGAAAGAAAAAGAGGAAAAAAATTAAACTCTACTAAAAGTAGTGTTGTAGAACACTGATCAATCCAGAAACCATTTTGTGGATCAATAAGCAAATGTAATTTATGCAGACACCGGGTAATGTGTCTTACTTCAATTATTAATTTAATTTCATCTTTATTTATTCATGCATTTATTTCCTCTAGGCTGGACTATTGTAATTCATTATTATCAGGTTGTCCTAAAAGTTCCCTAAAAAGCCTTCAGTTAATTCAAAATGCTGCAGCTAGAGTACTGATGGGGACTAGAAGGAGAGAGCATATCTCACCCATATTGGCCTCTCTTCATTGGCTTCCTGTTAATTCTAGAATAGAATTTAAAATTCTTCTTCTTACTTATAAGGTTTTGAATAATCAGGTCCCATCTTATCTTAGGGACCTCGTAGTACCATATCACCCCAATAGAGCGCTTCGCTCTCAGACTGCAGGCTTACTTGTAGTTCCTAGGGTTTGTAAGAGTAGAATGGGAGGCAGAGCCTTCAGCTTTCAGGCTCCTCTCCTGTGGAACCAGCTCCCAATTCAGATCAGGGAGACAGACACCCTCTCTACTTTTAAGATTAGGCTTAAAACTTTCCTTTTTGCTAAAGCTTATAGTTAGGGCTGGATCACGTGACCCTGAACCATCCCTTAGTTATGCTGCTATAGACGTAGACTGCTGGGGGGTTCCCATGATGCACTGTTTCTTTCTCTTTTTGCTCTGTATGCACCACTCTGCATTTAATCATTAGTGATCGATCTCTGCTCCCCTCCACAGCATGTCTTTTTCCTGGTTCTCTCCCTCAGCCCCAACCAGTCCCAGCAGAAGACTGCCCCTCCCTGAGCCTGGTTCTGCTGGAGGTTTCTTCCTGTTAAAAGGGAGTTTTTCCTTCCCACTGTAGCCAAGTGCTTGCTCACAGGGGGTCGTTTTGACCGTTGGGGTTTTACATAATTATTGTATGGCCTTGCCTTACAATATAAAGCGCCTTGGGACAACTGTTTGTTGTGATTTGGCGCTATATAAAAAAATTGATTGATTGATTGATTGATTGATTTAACCAGGTTAGGTCCCATTGAGATTGAGACCTCTGTTGCAAAGGAAACTTGGACAATTATAAAGTTTCCAATTCACCTAACCTGCATGTCTTTGGATGTGTGAGGAAACTGGAGCACCCAGACAGAGGAAACCCAGGGAGAACATGCAAACTCCACACAGAAAGGCCACAGGTGGGAATCAGTGCCATGATCTTCTTGCTGTGAGGCAGCAGTGCTAACCACTAAGCCACTGTGCTGCCAAATTTACAGATGGCTTTGTTTTTTATTTCATTACTGCATCTTGATATAAATAAATGGTAAATGGACTACATTTACATAGCGCTTCTCCATCTGCATCAGATGCTCAAAGCACTTTACAAATAATGCCTTACAAATAAATCATTTCTGCTTGACTTAGCTGCTCAGTTATTTTGATGCCAGGCTACAATTAGACTACACTTAAATGCTAAAATTAAAATAAAGCACACACCCTTTTCTGTTTTGAAGCATGTACTCAGTGATTTCATTGATAGGAGCAGCCGGGCAGCAGTCGTGCACAGCTGTGTGCAGTGGCTGTGCACAGGGGAGACAGGGGAGATTAGCACAGTTCCATGAGGCGCACAGCAGCATGTATGATACCTATGTGGCAATAGTAGATGGCAGTGGAAATGGGTAGAACAACCAGGTTTGTGCATAAGCTGTATTCGGATTTTATATGAATTTGGTTCCATCTTGTGAACACAAGTACTTGTGTCGTGGGCTGCACCCATATTCAGGCATAGTCAGCACTAAATATTATCTGTATTTAACGGTATGAAACAGATTTTGTCATAAACTGAGACAGATTTAATCAATTTTGGGATGCAAATTGCATCCCAAAATCTGCAATGGGAGATCAGCTTTCTTCATTCTTGCTGATTTAGTAAAATCAGTCAGTTTGTATTGATACCAACTGTTATTGATCAGAACCTTAAACTGGAAGACTGCCTGAATGTAAGCTGCATCAAAATCATTTCTTTTAAAATCTCCACAATATTTCACTGGTTTGGCAAGTCATTTAATTTAAAAGTTCAGGAATAATTCAAATGTTTTAAAAACAATAGAATGCAACAAAAGCTCATTAAAGGTCTGCTAATTTTATTTTTCTTCCACAAGAACCAAAACAAAATTTCTCTCCTCAGCATCCCCACCCCAATCTCCACCCATGCTATCAAGCAGAAGGAACAACAGTCGGAGGTGTTTAACATATCCAACAGCTCTCTACAGTATGTGAGAAAAATAAGACCTATGTGGATTGTAGTGGAATCACATTGTAAGTCAGAGCCATTCTTAGGCTATAAATGTGATTTTTGGACATATTTGTGTTAAGTAGCTGCTGTCCACCAGGTGGAAGAAAAAAATTCAACAGCAATGTCATGAGTAGTGAGTATTGCTGTCTCCTTATAAAGGGGGAAGGGGCAACATTTCACAGAGTGTGACTCACATCTGCTAAGCATCCAAATCAAATCCAAATTTATTAATTTATATAGCGCCAATTCACAATGAAATCATCAGCTCACCAGCTCTCCACAATTTCTCTTATAACTCACTCGACTGGTAAGCATTGAAAGCCGAGATAGGCATGTCCGAACTTGTCCTCTGGCATGCCGAAATGGAGGCGTTCTTTGTCTCGCTCGAACAGCGAATCGGTCGTGACGCACAAAGCCTCCGCGCGGCTTTCCACGACAAAATCTCTTGTTAAAAGTGAAATCTGCCGGAAAATGGTTGATGTCCCGCTCTTGTGATAACCAGAGAAAGTGCACACGACGGTCCCAGCTCCACACAGCCATCCATTTAGAAATGATCCGGTGGTTCGTCCCTGTCGTCACGGCTCGGAGCGCGGCGCGCCAAGCGCCATTGTGGGCCATACTTAAAGCTGTAGTAACAGTCCTTATTCTCTGTGAAGCCCGTAAAATTTTCACCGAAAGCCAGATAAATTTTTCAAATGGTTTCAAGGTGCCAGTCTCTAACAGCTTCTGAAAAAATTCTGATGGAAAAAACCCCAAATCATTCCGCCATTTCCAGACAATGAAAATCCGACGACGGGGCGGGACCACTCCTTCCACAAGGCGTGCTCACAGGCGAATGACGTCACCGACAGGCGTGGAAAAACTCACGCATGCACACGAGGGTTCAAGCTTGTCTGACGTGAAAACATATGAATCAATCCATATAGTTTAAAAAAATAAAATAAAAAGGTACGATACTTTATGGACAGACCTCATATTAATGTTTAAGATATATCTTAAAAGGAAATTAAAGTAAAATTAAGACACCATGACGTTTTTGTTGTTGTTGTTTGAAGTTATTTAGATATCTGCAACTAAGGTAAATATCAAACATTTGATCACAAAGTAGGCAAAAACTGAATTTTCATAATGCATCAGCCAACATTTCTACAGCCTTCAAGAAACCAAATGGTTTCCAAACAGAGGGCATTTTGCATGTGCTAAAGTTGGGGGAGGGGGAGGCTACAGTGCGGCAGGAAAACTGTAGTTTTCCACATTGTTTCCATAAGTCTATATTGTTGAAACAATCCTCAATACATATTGACAGGGATATGCCTGAAGCCCCTTTCACACCGGTGTCACGTAAAACTGTGTAAGTACCAAGTACGCCGAGATTATGCTGCCCTGCCGCGAGGTTATGCACCCCTATGTGGCAATATGGCAATATGTTGAGGGACGCAAAGGAGTCCATGAAATGGCCATAGAGCACTGGATGCAGTGCTCTATGCAAGTCTATAGAACACTACGCTACTGTATGCAAGTCTATGCAACACTATGCTATTGTACACCATGCCTTCACAATTGTACACTACTCTCCACCAGTCCGTTGAACATCCTTTTAGGATTTTATCCGTACATACCCGCATTGCTAGATTTAATTCATCCCGCTCAACTTTGCTGGCAGTGAAGCTTCAAAACCACGGAAATAGAAGAGGCAGGCCAAGCTTACCATGTGCTTTTCATGCTGCCACTTCTGTCTGTCTGTCCATGATAAACTCCCAAACTATAGTATGTAACCCTAAAAACTATATATATTCTGAATCCTCATGACATGGGGAACAAACTGGTACCATTTTTTTTTTTTAAGTTGACCTGAAAATTACCCCCAAAATGTGGGTATGACCATGCAGATTCAAATTTCCAGCCCTGTATATGTGTTGGCCATCTCTGTTTATTTAATCCCTTTCTACAGCACACTCCGCACAGTACAGCACACTCAGCAAAACAACAACATGCTTAGGCAGTGGGTATGACCAGGCAGATTCAAATGTCCAGCCCTGTATGTGTGTTGGCCATCTCTGTTTATTTAATATCTTTCTTCAGCTACCTTGTGTCCTCAACTGTTAAGCACCTGACTGTCCTGTACAACCCAGTTTGCCTTCCTGTCTGAATACATTCATTTTGTTTGTAAAACTGTAATGTACGATAACTGTATAATAATAATGTAATGTAATGATAATGTACAATAACTGTAATGTAATGTACTGTAAAAACAGTGAAATACACCACTACCTCAATTTTGATTCATTGATATTTACATTTACTGTTACCTACCTTTTGTGTATAATTTTGTTATAAATTTGATGGCAAAACAAAGTCTGCATGAAGGACTTCAAATGTGTTTGTCTTTTAACCAAGTATTTCCTCTTAGTTTGGGGTCAACGTCTTATGGTTCTGCTGGACAAACTTTAGCCCATTAACGATTATATTTATGAGACATCAACATTACAAAAACAAATGTTGGGCAATTGTTTTGATTAAAATGATTGGCATTTGGCTTATGTCTAAAACAGGTTAACCCGGGCAGCGCCGGGTACCCCAGCTAGTTTAGTTTATAATTCAAATGAACTATGAATGACAAGTGACTGTAAATATGATCAATGATGTATTGCTGTCGTACAATGTTTCATTATAGTACACATGATTTGAGAGTGCAAAACAAGGACAACATTAATGATATTTAGTTCAGTAATTGCTGAAAATTTGGCAAAGCTCAAAAATGATGGATTGCTGCACTTGTGTTTCTAGTGGTGTAGGTCATGAATGTAGACAGTGTAGTTTATTTTCTATTTAAAATCATACAATGTTTGAATGTGATGTTTGTTATAATCTGCAGGGCCCCAACACAACCTTTTAGTGAGCGGGCTGTCAAAACAGTGTCCCCTTGAGGGAAAACGGAATGTAATTGTTTCAGACCTCAGCAAGGCCACAACCTTTTGTAAAGGGCAAAAATGTCATTCATGGTCTTTTGGTGGCTTGTTGACATGTACTGTAATAGCTCAGAGATTCACTGACATCTGCAGACTGATACCAAAAATGAAAAGTTATTCAATAGTCACTTATTTGATGTAATTTGTTCAAGTCAGTGCATCGCAGATCTGTGATTTGCATATAAAGCGAAAACTCAAACTATCAGAATGCATATTCAATAGCACAATACAAATGGGTTGAGTGGAGCCGCTGTTGCTCAGCATGTGTTGGGAATAGAAATCACTTTCGGTATGAGCTAAGGATATATTAAGATAATGACACTTTTCTGGAAAATGGCAGACAGATGGAACTTCACCGAGGCAAATGGATGCCTTCGTTCTTAATCGTCTGTTTGATTAAGTGATGGACCTGACGCCACAAGGGGGCGTTTGGGGGCAACACCCCCTCACATCATCAACCTCGCCCCCGAAGGATGTGAGAGTTATCAAAAATAAAAATAAAGAAAGAAAAAGAAATACTGGAAAATATAGCACCTCGCAGTTTCATGGATTTTTTTAGTCCAATTTTGCATGCTTTTTTGTTTTGTTTTTTTAACAGCGCATTGTCCTCTGCGTCCTCATCAAGCAGGCCAGTGTTCTGTCGAGATGACGGGACACCTGTTGCGGCACCGCGAAGGGAGAGTACGCGCATTGTGTTCTGTGTGTCTGTTTATAAGAATCTTCTCGCCCAAAAGAAAAAAGAGCGCCAACAACTACCCATAACTGTGTTCTTCACTCGGAAAAAGACACCTGCAGCATGAACGTTTCAGAAAAACACAGTGACGTCACAGCGGCACCTTTTAAGGCAACCGTGGAGAGAGATTTATTTTTGCTGGTTTGTCACTCACAATCTATCACCATAGAGACAAAACTCATGTGTGACAGCAGATTGGACAGGAGCTTTGCTGAAACTTTGCGGTGAAGTGTTTGTGGGCATTCTCAGCACTTTACCCCCACAAAAAAAAAAAAAACACCTATATGCACACGGGGGCTTTAGGTTGTCTTCAATTTTGTACTGAATGGAGATTGTGTGCCTACTGCAGCCTGGTCACTGTATGAACAATGTTTTTTAGCATCAGCAAAGTTTGGAACAACGGTGAAGAAGTGTAATTTTTTTTTACCAGTTCCATTCAGCATCAACCAATACACAGTACCGAATCTATTCACTTTCAGAAAAGTACAGGTCATCACTGTGGGTTCTGGAGAGCAACCACCCAGGGGACAACTGGTCTATTCTCACCTTTTTAAAGTAACCATCTATTTGCCACATCCAAGTGATTTTCTCCAGTTGCTGGGTGGTCAACACTGAGGCACCTGTGCTCTGGATCCTGCACCACCCCCCACCCCCAAATAAACACCCTATGGCCAAAATGTCACAGTTGGCATTCCCTCACAATGCCAGTTACATGACCATTCCTTTGATACAGTCATTCCAACATGACACAAGGTTCCTTTATAGAGTCTGAGTATGAAAGACATCCAGTCATCACATTAGGTCACTGGCTAGCATTCAGGTCTCACAAACACACAAGACAGAATCTGAGAATCTGAGGGAGGAGTTCAATTGTCTGGACTCGGGATTGAAGTGGATCAATCTAAGATTGGGGCTTTCAATGGCTTCTTGGACGTAGCCATTACAAGTGTAGGTGAATATCCTCAAAGTGCCCAAGCAAGACGTGTGTGTGAATGGGAGACCGAGTCATGGAATGATGTGTTTGCAAAGAGTAGAGTTTGTGAAGGCAGAGAAGTTTACTTATTTGGAGTGAATTGTTCTAAGTAAAGCAGAGTGTGTTAGGCAAGAAGAAGACAATACAGACAATTTGGAGTCAGTAAAAGGAAGAACAGGAGTAATTTGCTATATGGTATGGACAGCCCAGTCTCACACTATTAGATTCTGATACCATCACAAAATGTAGTCCATTTTTGTGATGGTTTGTCTAACCCTAACAGCATCGAATGCCTATCCTGGATTGCATGACATCCTCTTTTAAAAGTATTTTGTGGTTCTTCAACATTCCAGTGAAAATCCCTATAATTACCGACTATGAGGTAATTCAACATGATGACATCATTGTAGGGGTAAAACTAATGGGTACTCCTGGTATTTTTACTGTGGTAAGCGAATTCAAAGACTGACAGGACACAGACTTCAAAAACCAAATGTATTGAAAAAAATGCCTACACTGAAGAACAGAGTCAACTAAGGCAGTGCTGGGATCTTGAAACAAAACATCACATGCACTGTTTCTGCACATGTGCACTGCACATCACTGTTGTGAGCAAGAGCCCCGACATTAAGATTAGACTGCTTTTTTAAGCCTGCACTTGGCCAACCCCCAGGTGGGCGGGCCTTGCCCTGCCGCGTGAATCAGTGGAGCTATGTGATTGGTTGAAGAGTGTTGCGTTTGGCATTGTGAGTGGATGTCCATGATCGCGTTATGATATACAAGCGGTGTGTATTATATCAAACCTTTGTGATGAATGTGTTTGTGTCAGTGTGATAAGCAAATAACAGAATATTTCATGGTGCTGATGGGTTTGGCCCAGACAGAGATATGGAGACCTTAGTTTTATCAGTTTAGACCAGGGGTGGGCAACGAGATCCAAGACACTGCAGGTTTTCCTTGCAACCAACCACCTTAGCAGGTGAGTTGCTGATGATCTCCTCTGAACATAAACACCTGATCATCAATGAAATCACCTGCTGAGACACCTGATCATTCATGAAATCACCTGCTGAGGTGACTTGTAGCAAGGAAAACCTGCAGTGTTACAGCCCTTCATGGCACCTGATTGCCAACCCCTGGTTTAGACTGTACGCAAATGACATTTTTGGACATGTGTCAGAGCTGCACGCAAAAGCAGTCAGGTCAAATCCAGTCTGTAACATTAAGTAGTCTGAGGACAGCCGTCATGGAACATTCCATCCAACATCATATTATGACTTCATAAATGAGGTAATAACATTATGATCTCATGCTCTTTTGTTTCTTTAAGTTTACATCAATGTTCCAAAGCATTTTATGGCTGTTTAATGAAAAAGTAATCAAAAATATACCCTTGTACACTAAATTATATATCTGGGTGAGGCCATTTCTCCTGTAAATATAAGGTATGATGGCATGACGTCACAATGGTGAAAGCTCCATGAGGATACACGGGAACTTTCTGTATGTTATCAAGGCTACCGAGGGAACAGCATACACCAATTTTCAGCTTTCTACTAACTTTTCTGACCTTTTTACCCAGTTTGACTGGACTAATTGAGAGGTTCAGGAATGTGCAGAGCAGTGATGCAGCGTATATAGAGATAAAGATGATGATGATGGAGCTGTCCAGCAGAAGGAGTTGAGGAAGGCCAAAGAGGTCTGCAGACGGGGTGAAGGAGAACATGCACGTGGTTGCTGTGACAAAAAAATGCAGGAGAGAGGGCGAGATGGACACAGATGATCCGATGTGGCGACCCGTAACAAGAGCATCAAGAGAAGAAGAAAAAGAAAAGGAATGCAAATTAGACATATATGACTAAAACACACAAACCTGTTCAAGATTGTTCATGTATTCAGGGCACATTTGGAGGAATGTTTTCCCCTCAGTGTGCTGTATAACCTCCTAAATGAAGGTGACAAAGGTGGTGCATTTACATAAGTATCACAACTATGCAGCTGCACATAATCCCCAGTCAGCCAGGAATCAAACAACGTCTACCTCTCACTGCAGAACCGTTGTTGTATAAACAGATCCAGAGCATATTTACCCTTCAGTTAAAGGCATCTCTTGAGCCACAGTGTTTGTGTAGCTGAACATCCTTCACAGGCTGCCTGGAGGAGGCTCCAGCCTGAACTTTAAGCCTTTTACTTCACAGCAGGGAACAAAAGCAGTGAGTGCCAAGAGGTCATCTGAAACGCTTCCTATTTCACAACAGTGGTGAGCACGTACGTGCGATTGCAAAATCGCACCTACACATGCTCGTTAACACATTGTGATTTGCGCCGTGCAGTAAATACCTTGAAAAAAAAAATTCAATTTAAAGACGCGGTTGAAAGAGATGGAAGAAGACCTTTGCAGACTATTTCCCAGTACACACGATCAGGTGGGAGCCAGAGGGAAGAGAGAGGGAGCTGATGAAAAGAAAAAAGCAGAAGGAGAGGCGGAGGGAAAAGAAGAAAGTGAGAGAGAGCACAGAGGGTGAGAAAGACAGATGGGGGAAGGGAGAAGAACACCAAATGTTAAGTGAGAGAATCCCAGTTTGGACTGGAAAGCCTGGTTTAATAATACGTAATATGGTCTGCTCAGCTTCACTAAACTATTGGGAGGATGAGAAGGTTGGGGATGAAAATAAAACCACTTATGCGCATCCCCTGAAGATTCATAAGGTGGCCGCTTATAAGAGACAGAACATATGGCGGCTACAAAAGGGATTTATATCACGTTCCATAAATCTTACAAACTGGTAGATGACTACATAGTTGTTTCAGCTTCTCACTTGGGGTCGCCACAGCAGGTCCGATGCATGTTGATTTGGCACAAGTTTTGCAACATATGCCCTTTGTGATGCTAATCCACATTACACAGAGAATTGACACGTGGTGTAGAACTCAGAACCTTCTGTTTTGGAAGTAAGTGCACTGATCGCTTGGCCACCATGCTGTGCAACAGCAACAAAGATTTCTGACATCCGCCAAGGGTTGATGAGGACTCAAACTAAAAGATATGTGATTGACATCGTGACTTTACCTGGATCCAGATTCCAGAACACATTGCAATAATTGCATACTGATCCAGAATGGTCCACCTGATCAAGATGTTGCAATCTGATATTTAATTCACAAGCTGAAACAAAATCATGTCTTCCTGATCTTGGTTTTACATTGCGATGTATCCGTGAAGTAGTTTTGATGTAATTCTTAAAAGTGTACAAAGTGAAATCCTGATCCAGAATCTTGATACGGATCCCGATCACCTCCAAAATGGAGGAGTCTCCCGAGGTCTAACACCAATGTGTGGTGAAAATCCAATAAGTAGTTTTGACATAATCCTTCAAAGCCTATATAAAGTAAAAACTTGATCGATAATTCAGATCTGGATCCAGATCATCTCCAAAATTTAATGGTCTTGCATCGTCTAATATCTATCTGTGGTCAAAATTTTGTCAAAATCCGTGCAGTAATTTTGATGTAATCCTGCTAACAGACAGACAAATAAATAAACGCAGATCATGTTATTACATCCTTGGCAGACGGAATAATTTGTTTAAGCTCAAAACAAGAAATTAGTGATCATCCTTATGACTTAAGAAAAAAACCCTAAAACAGCTGTCTTCCTCTTTATTTGAATCAACATATCAGCTCTCTCCAGTTTTCTGTAGTCTCTAATTGAAGAGTTTCAAAGTTAATCGACTAAAGAGTAGATTTTGGTCTTGCATCACTGTTACCTCAAGTTTGGTTTGGAGCCAAGTGAACTTTTTCCCCCTAAAAATGACCTGTTCACACATTTAATCCTAATGAAATGAGCCCTTGCCATATTTCGGCAACAGATCTGCAATTCAATACATTTACGATGTTGCCTTCAAACAAAAATCTGGGGGTATACAGAACTCAGGAATCACCTTGTCCATCCGTTGATCACAACTGTAACAGCAAATACTCCCAAAACTGTTTGGTGGTGGATTTCCATGAAACTTCGTACAGTAGTAGCACACCATATGAATCTATGCATGAAGGAAAATAATTCTGGACTGACATCATCAAGGGTGAAAAAAATGGAATTTGGTGTTTAAATGATGCATCGTGTGATACGGGCCTCGTCAACGCAGCATCTCCAAAATCATTTCATGAATTTCAAGGAAACTTCACACAATGGGAGCACACCAGTGACGTGCGGTGATGCCATGACGGAAAGAAAAAAAATGTAAAATGAAAAAATAAATTAAATGGTTACATTTATCCAGTGATTTGTACTATAAAGTTATTTTCCTTTTACCTTCACCAGTTTTGGATTATTTTTTACTTAAAAATCGCAGAATTTTCACATTTGCCATTCAAATACTGAGAAAAGACTTGAGGTGAGGCAGCAGCCAGCAGTGCCTCGCCTTGGATTGCGCAATCACTGGGCTAACTGCTGGAATGCTGTGCAGTGAGACTGTATCACTGTCTCTCTGTATGTCACCATTAAAATGGCCAAATAATTTGACTGTATGAACTTAAATTCCATAGTTTAGCTGATGTAAATAATGTACAGTGTTTTTGTCAACAGCTGTATGTGTGTGTAACGTGTTTCATGTGCTGAGCGATCACAAAATGGCTGCAAAAATGCACCAAGTGAGGCACACAGTTCTCCTGCCTCATGTTAGGGGGCATTAGTGAACCCAGGGAGTCTTCCTGCAGCAACTCCTCAGCTGCAGAATAAGTGACAGCAAGCAACAAGAGCAGCCGTTCATTTATTTTTTTCCTCTCGCCTGGACTTGACTTTCAGAATGGAGGATTACATATCCAAACAAACAATTTTCTAAGCTGCACTTTCAATCTAAGCAGGAGGTAATAATTAAATGAAGACCGACACCATAGCTAAGGGTTAGCTTCAGACATCAGAAGAGCCGCTCTTTTCAAACGCAGTGGGACACACGTAAAGTCTGGCTGTGTGGATCCAGTAAGAAACTGCCTTTTCAACTTTTCCTGCCTTGTTTTCTCAACTTGTGACAATGTCTGGACTCAGATGGGATATTGTGACCTGAAGAATTTACAAAGAAGTCTCATCAAACTCTAGCGGTTGACCACTCACGTTCAAAGCCAGAAAAAACTCCATACATACAGTCGGAACAGGACTGATGAAGGACGACTTTCTTCCCTGGCACTGATCTCCACTGAAACAGAGAGACTTTTAAAACTGAAGAAAGATAAGGAAAACTTCCACAAGCAAGTCATCGATGCTTTTGTTCAGAAGGAGCGGCACATGGACTTCATTTATAAGCAAAGGTAAGACCATAATAACTATTTAATTAAATGTGCTTTTTGTGTGCTACAGTTTGTATGTGTAAAAACTGCTGATATGAGATTTTACACATAACCCATTAACTCCTGTCAATCAAACGGTGAATAAGCTACTCTGTGGGGTTCATATGTATCTGATTGTGATGAATAAGTGCCTCACCAGCCATCAACCTCACTGCACATAACTGGAGCACACTGCCAAGATATCAATAAAGGCAAATAATTCTGGTCCGACTTCTGCAACAAGAGATAACTGGACCTTTGATTTTAATTCATGCATCCTACTGTATGATATCGACGTAAGTGCAATGCCTCATAAACCGCTTTGTGGGTTTCAATTAAACCTCACACAGTGAGTGTTGTTTAATTACATGTGCAGCAGTTGACCAGTTTGTTAATCCAGGTGTTACATCACACAGAAGAATTACTACCACTATATATATATATATATATATATATATATATATATATATATATATATATATATATATATATATATATATATATTTGTGCACACACACACAGTGCTTAATTTGTAACGTGGGAGGTCCCGGAGCGCAGTAGGTTGGGTGGCAATGCTGTGCGCCACACTTAAAATAAACTGCACACAGTCCCGTCGCTAGATCTCAGTCTTAAGGGGGGGCTTATGAAATCCACCAGGTGGGCACCACTATTAATAGCTTATTTTTGCTTATTTTCACTATTCACGCAGCCCTAATCCCTCACAATAATCATAACATTAATCAACAAACGCGCGCACATGTTCGTACGCACACACACAAGTACAAATAACGTATTAGATCACACGCTGCATCTCGAACTAAACAAAAAACACCACGGCGGGTGCATTTCAAAGCAACCGACAGAGGGGTCGCAGTCGCAATAGTACCAATTGCAACACACACACACACCTGTGGTGGATGCTGGTCCTTCAAGGAGGGGAAGCTCAATTTCGGCCTACGTCATAAAATGTGTCGATTTATTTATACGTAAATTCTACCCTCCGTTCCTTTTCAAGAAACAGTACGTTTTATTTGTTACAGCACTTCCAGTCAGCCAGCTCTCCCCACCTTTTGCACCAAATTAATCTGAGGAGTTGATCGGCCCTGCTGTTTAAGTTTTTCTTCGTAAGGAAGACTATCAAATGGCTTCGCCAAAATCCGGTCCACAACATTCAAATTGTCTGCCATTATGTGCTGCTTGCTACCTAGCTAGCTCGCTAGCTGGGACTGGCGCGAGGCTCGTGTGAAGTTTGTCCGCCTGTGAGTGCGTTGTGACGGTGGAGGAGCTCAGCAGCACCCGCTGCTCGGTAGGGACAGAAACTGCGATAGAAGTCAGTCTCCAAACACAAGCAGCTACAAAAAAAACACCAGAAATAAAAGCTCGATTTGTCGCTAGTCGTTTTTAACAAAGAAAATGCCGCTAAGAGGATTAGGAAAGTCTCCGGTTCAACTCAGAACAGAATGAAAATTAAAAAATGCTCCCACGGATGTTTACACCAAAAGATCGCTGATTCGCTCATTTCGCTGTCAATCAAAAAGGGATTCAGCCTCAGACAGATCATCCAATCATCATGCAGAAGCTGAGCGTCCGGGCCAGCCGACTGCCCCATAGACCCCCAGACACGCTGAGCGTCCGATGGGCGGGACAAAGCCCAGCATTTATCCAATGACTCGTCTCGTTTCGCTGCACTCTTTGCTTCGCTAAAGCACTGTGAAGCTGCGGGTTTGAGTGAGAGGAAAGCCGCGTCGTTACCAGCGATAAGAAGCTGATTCTGAACAAAAGATAAGCGCGTTGTAGCGCATATTTAGTCAGTGACATGTACACACAACAGTATATATTTGATCACTTATTTTTTGACAATTTAGGAGAAGTTGAGCTTCCCTTGCAGTCTTAGAGCAATCGCCTCTGACACACACACACACACACACTATAAAAATTTGGACCTACTTTGAGTAGAGTGCCAGCGCTGTCCTCTCTTTCGTCCACCCTGTGTCAGTGCAGGATCCACGGAGGTAGAAATGGGTCCAGGGTTTTCTTTGCCAACGACATCATGTGTTGGTTTATCTGAAGTTACGTATATCCACATTTAGGAAAGCACAAAAACTAGCTGCTGTCTGCTGGCAAAAACTCACACTTCGTTTCCTCCCATAAACGCGGTAACTGATTGTTGCTGGGCAACACTGACGTGATTACATACGTAGACACACTTTCCAACAAACTCACACGGTTTTAATATATTTAATGTCTTAGTGATTATGCAACACTGGCCGTTTTAACCCAAAGCAAGTACAATAAAATGAAATTAGGATTTTATTTATCTATTTATTTGAGATCTGTGACTGATCTGGCTTGGGTGGGCGGGCCGGGGCGGGCCCAAGCATATCAGTGGGCGGGCACTGCCCCCTAGGGCCCGCCCATAGCGACGGATGTGACTACACACCCACACAAAGACGCACATACACCTTCACAAATGACACCCTGCCTTTTCCTCAAAAATTACATTTATGTTTGCTGTCTGTCTGTACTTTTCTGTCACTTTTGCGCTCTTTTTCATACTTTTCCCTCGTTTCAAAAGTCACCGAACCGAACGCACTTTACCGTAATATATGCAACATATAGCATACTGTTGGAAACCACGGGTTCTTGGCTTGCTGTCAGTGTTGAAATTTTTCAGATTGAGGGCTTACATGAGAATTTACGGTAATGAGAATCAGCGGCGCACTAGTGTGAAACTTCCGTGTTTTTCCTCTGCGTTATGACATCACAGGCTACGTTTACCGTAATACACCATATATCATTGGAAAGTCCTTGGTGTTAGCTTTACAATGCACTTTGAATCATTCGGATTGGACAAACTATGGCGGAGTTACGGTAAAAAAAATATTCATAATATAATATTCATAATACAGACAAGCAAGTAATATGGTAGAGCCAGAAGGAGAAGGGATAAAAGGTTTTTTTTCTTCCCTGCAATAATTTCACACCAAAATCAAGACTGTAAAACCATCCCAAAAATTGCCTTGAAGGCAGGTTTGGGGACAATTTGCAATGTGTATTGTGGTGCAGTTTAGGAAAAATGTTCTTGCTTTCCTCCTATGATTGCGAGGGGTCGGTTCACATTTTGCCCTGCAGCAGTGTTTTCCTCCCTCCTTCATTGTGTTTAACATACACAGTAAAAACAAACCTCCCAGAAGGCTTAAAGGCCAATCCAAGCTCCTGTCCTGCTTCTGTGAATCATTCGTAATTTATAGTCCACATCTTTAAGCATGTCCAAGTGCGTTTACAGCACAATCAATTGAGTGCTTAAATCAGACAGGATCAAAGCAGTTTGAAAAGACAAATGTCCTGCATCAGTGCTCCACAATAAAGCAGAAAACCACTTTCTTGGACATCCTGCCATTGATTCTAGATTTTCCGCTGTCAGCAGGCTGGTGAGGAATTTAAAGTATACCCTCACATCGCCAGTTCCCAGCAAATACTGCTAACTTGCTTTTTTCCCTTTGCAATAGCTGTTCCATCACATTTGCAATCACTTCACAGATGCACATATTTTCATTAGAGGAAAGACAGACGCTGAAAACGTCGCTCTGTGCGAGGCCCAGGGCCACCAGACAGACAAGTGTCTCGATAAAATCATTATAATTACTACATTCATCCTGTTAATAAAGTGTTTTGTGGTCATGAGATAACAATGAATAGCTTTGATATCTTCTCCAGTGTTGAGTAAAAGTGTTTTAGAGTCACTTTTAGTGCAGCAAAACGCACATACGCTCCAAAATACAATGTACTGTTTTCGGAAAATGAGAGGATGTACAAGACCCACAAATGTTTGACACTTCTCATCGCTATCTGACTAAACATTAAAATTCTGCTTGTCTTATGATTTCATCTTCACGTCCTAAATGGTCATCCCCGTGTCAGACTTTGATATATCCAAGCATTGTGATGCCTTCGTGTGTCATGAAGTGTCAGAAACTGACCCAAATGTAAAACAAGCAGACTGGAAAGAAGTAAAATTATAAGAAGTTTATTATAAAGATAGGTGTGAACAGAGAGCAGGTCTCACCCACCCACAGCGTAATCCACCTGTTCCCTGCTTAGCTTCCCTGACAGTGAGGGGAAAAGTCAGGATTGAGTGAAATCTTGAGTGAGTCCACTGACAGATGTGCAAAAGGGCAAATGAAGACACGCCAACCAGGGGCCTCATGTACAAAGCGTGCTTATGCACAAAAACCTGGCATACGTCCGTCTCCACGCCAACGCTCAGATGTATCAAAAGTGAAATGACCGGTGCATCAGGTAAAAATCTTCAACTCAGCCTTTATTTCTAAAGCACATTTAAAAATGGCAGCAGTCAACCAAAGTGCTGTACATTTTTAAAAAATGGGCACCAAGTTACCCCCAATTGTAAATAAATGAATTTAAAAAAAACTATAAAATTACAACAGGCAATAAAACAGATAAAAGACAAAGTAAAATAAAGAGTAAAAAGTAGTAGTAAATAATTTCATTTAATTTTTTTTTTTTTTTTAGATGGCACCAAATCACAACAAAGCTGCCTCAGGTGCAACCCATAACTAAGGTCTGGTGTACATACTTTTCAACAGCTATTGTTCCACTGTGGACATGTAAAGGTGATGCTGGGAACCATAAATAGTATGAAACCAAGAAGTTAGAGTGACCAGCGACAGTGATGAGCAAATATCGTAGAAAATGCAGGACTTTCTTCCCTAGCAGCGATCTCTACGTGTGCGATTATATGGATGGATATAAAAGCATGTGTAAAGTGATGCGCAAAATGACACTAACAATGGTTGTGTTAGCATTGTTAAAGCACCTTGCAAATGGTGCAATCCGACGTGAGCATGTACTCAGGGAACACAAGGATTTACTTGCAAATGATGCTAATTGGCTCATAAACCAATTTCGATTACCAAGGGCACTGTTACTGGAGTTGCGCACGGAACTGTGACCATCCCAGAGCGCAATACGGTGAGGCAGCCAGGGGCTGTCCATGTGCACGCAGGTGCTGACCACACTGGGCTTCCTGGCATCATGGGCATTCCAGCGTGAGCTGGCTGATCAGTCAGGCATGTACCAGTCAACCTTGTGCTGAGCCATGCCAGCTGTGTGTAACGCAATCATCTGAATCTCATCCAGGTACATTCCAACATTACGGCGCATTTTGCAGCGAGAGCCGGTTTTCCAAATGTAATCGCAGCTATTAGCTGCACACATTGCTATAAAGGCGCATCACATGATGAATTTGTTTTTGGTAATAGGAAATATTTTCATTCCATCTATGTTCAAATCATGTATGGTGCACAAATGTGCATCAGGCTGGAGGCAACATGGTGTGTGATGGGGGGCTGGTTGGTGGTTAAATGGTTTATGTGTATAATTGGGCCTAACGAAAACCAGTGAAGACACATTTGGGCATGTGCACATTCAAATGTTTTTTTTTTTTGTTTTTTATTAATATGTTATCTTCTTCTTGATGGCGGAACTAGAGAGCCTCTTAACAAGCCCCTGACTGTTTAGTATTTGTCAATAAAAGCACGTGTAATGTTAATGTCACCCCATGGAAATCAGTCACAGATAGTCCAAACTATACCTTTTTGAAATCATTAGGATCAAACAAATAATGTGGTATAGTTTTCAACATGATGCGATCAATTTTAAATTTTGACCCCTGTATAATTATTTACTGATCGCTGTACCTCAGAGGTCAGCTCTAGGATGGCTTCATATCTGAAAATAAACACTAATTAATTTAAAATGTGTGCCAAAGTCCATGCTTTTATCACAAAATGAACATTTTTTGGGGAAATTTTAGCTAAGCTGCACCACGATATAGTTTTTGAGTCTCCAGGATTTGACTCGAATCCACCAATCTGATTTGAATGGAGCCAATATGTTCCAGTCAATAGAACCACATAAAACACACATCAAGCGAGAAGTGTTAGATGCTAAGACGAGAAGATCTGAAAGAACAAAGAACAACAGGAAAGCAAGATATAAAAATCTGAATATTTTGCTCACACTGACAAATGGCTGTTTAGATTGGCTGCCATGGAAACATCAATCAGAACAGTCTGTTTCAGATTCATCACAGAAAGGACAGTAGAGCAGGTCATTGAGGTGATTTTTGAAAAGATGAACCATGGCATGAAGGACAGGGAGAAAAATTGACTCAAAAATCCTGCTCAGTCCTTTTAGCGCTGCAGTACACGTGTATTGTACAAAAAGCACAAGTGGAAATGTACAAAGTGCATATAATACTTGTAATTATTCTGACATTTACATCTTAATGTAAATACACAAACACAGGCGGGTCCATAAGTATTTGGACAGTGAAGAAATTTTTAGAAAATTTTGCCTTTCAACATTACTGCAATGGAAATAAATCAATCGAGATGTGCTTGTAGACTTTCAGCTTTGAATCAAGGGTATTAACAACAATATCACATTAGCCATTTAGAATTACATCTATTTTTTAAATGGTGGGACAGACAGAGAAACAGATATGCTGATCAGTATATCCCCCCGTATTTCATACCGGGGGCATAACACATGTTCAGGAAACGACATTTCTTTATACACATTTGATTCTCAAGTGTCACAAGTGGAAATCAAATCAACAGCCAATGTGTTTCCCAAGCCGCCACATGCATGCAGAGGAATACATTCATGAACATGATGACTGTCTCTTGACCCTTATTTTCACTGTGCGCTTGTTCGGGGAAGGACAGATTTTAACAAAAAATAACAGCATCAACACTGGTACATACCTGCAAAGTACTGTGCTATATACAGCGCATCCGGAAAATATTCACAGCGATTCACTTTATCCACATTTTGTTATGTTACAGTCTTATTCCAAATTGGATGAAATTCATTTTTTCTTCAAATTTCTACACACAATACTTCATAATGACAATATGAAAAATGTTTTGAGGTTTTGGCAAATTTATTAAAAATAAAAATACTTAGAAATCAGTTAAACATAAGTATTCACAGCATTTGCCATGAAGTTCAAAATTTAGCTCGGGTGCATCCTGTTTCCACTGATCATCCTTGATCATCCCACACAATACCCCATAATGACAATGTGAAAAATGTTTTGAGGTTTTGGCAAATTTATTAAAAAATAAAAATACTTAGAAATCAGATGTACATAAGTATTCACAGCATTTGCCATGACTCAGGTGCATCCTGTTTCCACTGATCATCCCTGAGATGTTTCTACACCTTAATTGGGGTCCACCTGGGTAAATTCAGGTGATTGGACAGGATTTGGAAAGGCACATACCTGTCTACATATAAGGTCCCACAGTTGACAGTGTATCAAATCTGGGGAAGGGTACGGAACATTTGTGCTGCTTTGAAGGTCCCAGTGAGCACAGTGGCCTCCATCATCCATAAATGGAAGACGTTTGGATCCACTGGGACTCTTCATAGAGCTGGCCACTCGTCTAAACTGAGCGGCTGGGGGAGAAGGGCCTTAGTCAGGGAGTATGCCTGGCCGATATATCGATTTATTGGAGGTTTTTTGTTGCGGAGGATTTAAAGAATAAAATTTTTTTTTTCCTCTTGCTCCTCCACACAGCAACAAGATGGCTACAGCTAACAAGAGTGAGAAGTTTGTTCCCAAGAAACTACTAGTACGAGGTATGTTAGAAAAGTATTGGACCTTTTTATTTTTTTCAAAAACCTGATGGATTTGAATCACGTGTGGTTGCATGAGCCAACCTTGATCCTTTATGCGCATACGTGAACTTTTTCACACCTGTCAATTGCATCATTTTCTGGTAAGCAGCCTTTGTGTGGGACGTGTGCAGTGCGCTCGGCGGATTTTCATTTCAAGGAAAAAGACGGAACGACTAGAGCAGCGCCGCATCAAATTTTGCCAGAAACTGGGCGACAGCCAGGTGGAAACCATTCGGATGATTCAGACAGCTTTCGGTGACTTTTCAGTCGTGTGACTATCCGAGAAATTGTGGAAGAGGTGGGCATGTCACAACATGTCCTGTGAGACTTCCAACATGGACGTTTTGCGCCGCCGTCAGCAGCAGCATGAATTTCACCACCAAATCTTCTGTCACAATGGAATGTACCGAAAACGTACTGATGTCCACCTCTTCCGCAATTTCTCGGATAGTCACACGACAGTCCCGCATCACCGCAGCGTTCACTTTGGAAGTGATCTGGTCATTTCAGCATGTTGATGGCCGACAGAGCATGGCTCGCTCTCCACCATTGTGCGGCCATCTTTAAACCGGTTGTTCCGCTCCTTAATCTGTGTGATGCCTAAAGCATCGTCACCGAAAGCCGTCTGAATCATCCAAATGGTTTCCACCTGGCTGTCGCCCAGTTTCTGGCAAAATTTGATGCATGCTGCTCCAGTCGTTCCGTCTTTTTCCTTGAAATGAAAATCCGCAGAGCGCACAGCACAAGTCCCACACAATGGCTGCTTACCAGGAAATGACGCAATTGACAGGCATGAAAAAGTTCACGCATGCGCACGAAGGTTCAAGGTTTGCTGATGCAAGCACACGTGATTCAAATCCATCAGGTTTTTGAAAAAAAAAATAAAAAGGTCCGATACTTTTCTAACAGATCTCGTATCATCAATGGCTGGAACTGGTTAGGGTTTGCGGAGACAAATGTGGAACAAGTGACTGCACACTGCAAAGTTTGTCTAAAGCCCATTGCAACAAAAGGCAAAAGCACAACAAACATATTCCAGCATCTAAAACAGAGGCATCCAGCCATGTGGGAGAAATGCCACTCTTTACAAGGGAGACCGCTACAACAAACAAGGTCCCACTAAATAACAGCTTACTGTGGTGGAACCATTTACCCACGGCGCCACGTATGATAAGAAAGGGGCACAAATGAGAGCGATCACTGAAGCAGTCGTTTCGCACATCTCTAAAGATATGGTACCCATATATACAGTAGTGTTCAGAATAATAGTAGTGCTATGTGACTAAAAAGATTAATCCAAGTTTTGAGTATATTTCTTATTGTTACATGGGAAACAAGGTACCAGTAGATTCAATAGATTCTCACAAATCCAACAAGACCAAGCATTCATGATATGCACACTGTTAAGGCTTAAGGCTTTGAAATTGGGCTATTAGTAAAAAAAAGTAGAAAAGGGGGTGTTCACAATAATAGTGTGGCATTCAGTCAGTGAGTTCGTCGATTTTGTGGAACAAACAGGTGTGAATCAGGTGTCCCCTATTTAAGGATGAAGCCAGCACCTGTTGAACATGCTTTCCTCTTGGAAACCCGGAGGAAAATGGGACGTTCAAGACATTGTTCAGAAGAACAGTGTAGTTTGATTAAAAAGTTGATTGGAGAGGGGAAAACTTATACACAGGTGCAAAAAACTATAGGCTGTTCATCTACAATGATCTCCAATGCTTTAAAATGGACAAAAAAACCAGAGACGCGTGGAAGAAAATGGAAAACAACCATAAAAACGGATAGAAGAATAACCAGAATGGCAAAGGCTCACCCATTGATCAGCTCCAGGATGATCAAAGACAGTCTGGAGTTACCTGTAAGTGCTGTGACAGTTAGAAGACGCCTGTGTGAAGCTAATTTATTTGCAAGAATCCCCTGCAAAGTCCCTCTGTTAAATAAAAGACATGTGCAGAAGAGGTTACAATTTGCCAAAGAACACATCAACTGGCCTAAAGAGAAATAGAGGAATATTTTGTGGACTGATGAGATTAAAATTGTTATTTTTGGGTCAAAGGGCCGCAGACAGTTTGTGAGATGACCCCCAAAATCTGAATTCAAGCCACAGTTCACAGTGAAGACAGTGAAGCATGGTGGTGCAAGCATCATGATATGGGCTACTATGGTGTTGGGCCTATATATCACATACCAAGTATCATGGATCAGTTTGGATATGTCAAAATACTTGAAGAGGTCATGTTGCCTTATGCTGAAGAGGACATGTCTTAGCACTAGTAAACGAGCAACATCTTGGTTCCAAACCAACAAAATTAATGCCTCGCAGATGTGAAGAAATCATGAAAAACTGTGGTTATACAACTAAATACTAGTTTAGTGATTCACAGGATTGCTAAAAAAAAAAAGCAGTTTGAACATATTAGTTTTGAGTTTGTAGTGTCAACAGCAGATGCTACTATTATTGTGAACACCCCCTTTTCTACTTTTTTTTTTTTTACTAATAACCCAATTTCATAGCCTTAAGAGTGTGCATATCATGAATGCTTGGTCTTGTTGGATTTGTGAGAATCTACTGAATCTACTGGTACCTTGTTTCCCATGTAACAATAAGAAATATACTCAAAACCTGGATTAATCTTTTTAGTCACATAGCACTACTATTACTCTGAACACTACTATACAGTGGAAAAGACTGTGCGTATCTACTTACTTAAAATTATTGACCTCAGGTATGTGCTACCTAGCCACAAGTATTTCGCTTAAGTTGCCTTGCCCCATCTATATAACAGTACTGAGCAGAGAGCTGGAAGGGGTGCTGATTTATTCTGCAATGACAGACGTGGTCCAGTTGAACCATGCAGCCATACGTCAGTTTGACGGTGCACTTTATCAACAACAACTGGGCTCTACGGCATATTTGCCTCCAAACAGTGTAATTTCCAGAGGATCACAAAGGTGAGCTTATATTGCCCAGGGACTGAAGGATGCCCCGGGTTCCTGGAACCTGTCCGAGCATCGTCTAATCTTCATGACAACTGACAGCGGCACCAATATGATCAAAACTCTTAGAGTGAACGGGTGGACCAACTTCCAGTGCTTTGGACACAAACTGCACGACGCTATTGGTAAGTCTAACAATACGTACGTCAAATAAATTAATCATTTTTGGTACTTCATCCAGAGCGACTAAATAATGCAGCCTGCATCGCAAAACTATAACGATAACTTTACAGTCTCATTGTGATTAATGAAATATAACTAGCTAGCCTATAAGAAGCTTTATTATAACCTAGCTGGCTTCCCGTTACGTTACCCAACAATTATAAACGACAGAACCCTGTAAGTTAACCACCTGGGTAACACAACCTTAGATTTGCGATGCAGGCTGTATTAATGTCAATTTAATTAATTTAAAAGGGACCATGTGCAATTAAAACATAAATGTTACCATTTGATGCATTGCTCCAGAGTTATCCATAGGCTAATTTGTATCTGCAGTTCCAGTATAAATATACTGTTTTAATAATTTATGTTTAAAGCACTTTCAATTAAAAGTGCATGGGTTATTAAAATAATTAACAATACACAAAACCAGGACAAATTCATTGCTATTTTGTGTATAATAACAATAATAATAAAAAAAGGTGGCATATCATTTGATCTGTTTTTGATCCATTAAGCCATAGTCATTATGAATGGATTATTTTATTAAATGCATTGATATTTCTCTACAAAATACAAAAATATTTCTCTACACATATGCATATAATAAACACAAACATATACTGTTTATGTATGTATGCTTAAGTGTGTGTCTGTGTCTGTTTGATCTTTGGGTTGACAAATGTTTGAAATACAGAAGAAAAGAAATAACATTTTTCACATGTAGACCAGTATATGTTTCAATATTATTAACGACCCAACAGTAATAGAATGATGTTAAGGATCTATGCATAGATCATGCCATCGGAGTTTGCCAGAAGACTGTTGCTGCTTTTTCTTATAGCTGGAGAAAAAGAAGAGTGTTGGGTGAAAAACTGAGTGACTGTGCTCGAAGGAGACGTAAGCCAACAAGACACCCACAACAATTCTGAAAGCCAACCAGGCTTCTCTGAGAAACTGCAAAACACAGCTTTTACCTTCACGCCACCAGCCACAGCTTCAGAGAAAAATCATACAAGAAAACAGATCACATTCACGTTCAGGTCTCCCATGTACCTTCTGAGAAACTGTAGCTGAAATTTAATGTCTACCTCTGTCACTTTATCATTTTATCACGGGTCACTTTAGACAAATGTACTTTGGTTTTTAATTGCACTCCTCCCACTGCACTGTTGTTCTGTTTGTGTCGTTGCACATAGCCTTTCATATTTCATATTTTATCTTATGTTTTATCTTATTTTAGCACATATTTTATCTTAGCATTTTATATTGCTCTCTGTTTAATGTTGCACCATTATACCAAAGCAAATTCCTAGTCTGTGAATCCTGTTCATTGGCAATGGCAATAAACTTCTGAGTTCTGAAGAAACTTCTTCTCTGTTCCATTCCACCATGAACTTGTACATCTACTGATACATCAGGCAAAAGATGCATTATGCACAGTGTCTTCAATAACAACAACAGAATAAATGGTATAGGCAGGAGCACAAGCGTGTAACTTAATATTGTCGTTATTGTGGTGGCTTCCCTCGCTAATCTAATTTATGCGTGGTCATTCTGTTTTTGGGAACTGCTCACTACAGGCAAATGTAGCAGTCATTACCAGACCATTTCTATTTGTTAATAATCGATGTAAATGAAATCCAAGACATTCATTGAGTTAGAAATGTTCATGTATCCATCCCCTGACTTTGGCAAAGAAAACTGGATGCAAAAACAATGATTTATATGAATATTTATCCTTATATTTAGTTTGCCCAATTATGTATGGGTTCTTAAACTGGGGGGTGCATAAAAGTAGTTGTAATCAATAAATTATTCCTTTTCCTTAAACCCCTTGAATTAAAGCTTAAAGTCTACACTACAAACACATCATGATTGTTTCATTTCGCTTCCATTTTGGCAGCGTGCACAGGCACATTTACAAAAACTGCCGCTGTCCAATAACTTACGGACCTGAAAAACAGCAGGGCCAATGTAATTAGCCAATCAAATGGAAACCATGCTAATGCAACGGAGGCAAGGGTTTGAATTATAACGCAACAGGACCAATAGTTAAAGATTTTTGTCTTCCTAAAGCGTTTTCTCCTGCTGAGATCTGAAGCAGCGGTACCTGATGAATGGCGCAGGCGCTAATGAGAGCCGGAAATGTCCACATTTACTGTCTCGCTAACGATAAGTAATGACAGTAGCTTAGCTAACACAATTAACACGGGCACAGAGGAAATACAACTCCACGAGAATGAAATATTATGTAAATTATTAATTACAGACGATTGCAATCTTGTTCAGCTGCCCATTGGCACTCGAGTGAATGTGAACGATTTGAAACGGGACAAAACAGCTGAGCTAATGTTTGCACAGAGAGAAAGGGAGAAAAATGTAACAAATACCACCTGCTCCTTGAGCAGTTTTCACAAACGCTTTGCATTTGCATTAAGTGCTAAAACGGGCCTCTTATCCTGAGTGACTCACAATAAATACAAACAGAAAAATAAGCAGCATTTGAGTCACTTTACATTTGTCTTAAAAGGGATTTAGCATTATCCGCCACTGGTGATTAAATGCACAGCGTAGCTGATGGACAAAATTAACCGTTTCCACTCTCTCTCTCCCCTCACATCACAGATGGCAAAATTATACTAAAATATCACTTTGAATTTCAACCGCATGCTTCCTATAATTTTCCCTCAATTCACTGACGAGGTGCGTTTTTCACACGTCGCGCTCACGCAGATGTCTTGTGTTTCTGTGTATGTGTGGGAAAAGATGGATGGAAAGCGAGACAGAATGTGAGTAATGACCGAATAAAGATCGACAGAGACTTAAATACAGACGCAGTCCAATATATCCACAAAAAGACAGAGACAGAGAGGGAAAGTGATTTCTCCCAGTGTCGAAGCTTAATCACACAGGGGCGTACAATGGCAGGCGGAGAAAGCCGCGTGCACACAATGAAGAATCCAAAGACGGATTTCCTCAGATCTCCATACACAGTGCTGGAAAAACCATCAGGAATTAACTGCTAAATAGTTGGTGCAATAGTGAGTGATCATTTGCAGGGTTTCAGTGAATAACACCTTTGTGGGACTCGTGATGGGTTTGTGCATCTTCTGTCTGCAGCTCAGTGGATAATTACTTAAATTCCTTTTCCAAAAACAAAAGGACGGCAAGCTCAAAACTAGCTATAGTTGTTTCAAAGTTAATACAAGGGACATAAATAAAACTACAATTTCTCTATTAATTCTGTTTTCATTAAATACTGCCATGCTAATTAATTTCTTACTTTTAATAACATCTAAAGGAAATACTGTTTAATTTGTTTAAATAATATTGCCCACACAGCAGAGGTAAGGTGCCCAATTCCTTTCTTTGGCATTTTATACCTTCCCCAACTATTGGTCAGGTACACCTTTTAGTTCTGGGTGAACAGTGGTCCAAGCTGGGACTTGAATGGGTGACCTTCTGTGCCTGCTGTAACCACTGGACCATACCTTGTTCACATATAGTACTAAAAACTTTCACAACAAAAGGTTGTAAAAAGTCTTAAGCTGAGGCTGCTGTATTATATAGTAAAATTAAATAAATTGCTAATGAAGTTAAATGTTTAAATTTCTTAAATTATTGCTTCTGAATATGTAATATTCTATAATAATATTTAAAATTTGTAAAAAGCAAAATGTATTAACCTTCTCACCTTTAAATATACACAATATATTTTATTGATAAGTGCCATAATGTTTTGCATGATTACTTAACTAAAACTTTATTTCTAAAGCACATTTAAAATGACAGCAGTGGACCAAAGTGCTGTACAAAGGTGGGCACCAGGTTACACCCAAAAATAAGTCAATAAATAAATGAAATAAATAAATAAAATTATAGCAGGTGATTAAAAACAATAAAACATACAGTTGGATCTGCTCATTTAGAGAATGGCAGGGAGAAGAAGTGGGTTTTTAGGCAGGATTTTAAAGACTCCAGGAGTCACTCTAGGAGAAGGCATGGATAACTTTCTCCAAGTCAATCCTAGAAAAATAGTACTTGGTCTTGGCTAAATGATGAAGTTGGAAAGAACTTGTTTTATTAGGCACAATTTTAAATTAGTTGTTTTGCTGTGGCCTGGACAGTACATCCAAAAATAATTGTATTTATTTATTTGTCTAAAATTTGAAAATTTAATTTGCAAGATGTTAAATGATAGGTTTAATGTAATAGTTTGTTTTTATCTTAATTTAATTTTTGATGAAAGACCAGAATTTTTTTAACATTTACTTGGGGGAAGTCAACATAGAGCAGGCAGCTGAGTGGGATAAGTACTTCAGCGAACAATACAAGGGTCAACTTAGAGGTTTTGAGCCTGACCCAGGAAGTGCGTGGTTCCCCATCTTTTGCAGTCTGACAAACCAACATTTCTTGAGAATACGTTAAGTTTTGGCTCACTGTGTGCAATGCTGAGAAATGGTGGTTTCTCAGAATGCAAAAGATGGAGAACTATGCCTTACGTTTCCTGGGGCGGGCTCAAAACTTTTCAATCGGCCCTTGTATGTAGACCTGGGTTTGATTCACAGTCACAATACGTTTCTGTATCCTTTTACAAAACACTTCAACTGAATTGTCTCAGCCCAAAATCGGTAGGTGCTTTTCCTGGGGAATGTAACTTGCATCAGACTGACATCCGGTCCAGGGGGAGTCATAGACTGTCATCCGCGTCACGCAGAAGAATCTCAAGATAGGCTCCAGCAACATCAGGCCTCAGGGCCTGTAGTGGAATTAATTGCTTTGGAGGGGGTGAACAATAGCTCACTCACTTCAGGAGCACTGCTGGACCAGTTATTAGTTAACTGATGGTCAAATCAGAAGAGAATTTTGACTTGTTAAGTCCTGATTCACACATTTTGCCGACACCATGCTCAGGAAGACTGTCTCAGTTCTGGGTAGAGTCGTGGATGAAGCTTCTGTCCACACAGTTGGTTTTGGATTTAGTTACTGTGAGTGTGTAAACAGGCGTGGAATTACTAAATCATGGAGTGTGACAAATCCAATGTGGGCTCTGCAGTATTCCATACAGATCTGCTGGGCACTCAGCGGTGAGCATCCTGCAATGAAGTGTAGTATTTCATTTTCTGTTCATCCAGTATTTAATTAAAAAAATAAACATTAATACCATATTTTTAATCAAAATTCTAGGGTATCTACAATTTCACACAGTCAAAAGCTTTTGCTTCACAGTATTAACACAGGTGTCAGGGAAATGGCTAAAATGTAGTAAAACTAGGTTAAAATACCCCTAATTGTAACATTCAACACAAAACAACGGAAATGTTTTTTTTTTTTTGCTCTGTTGTCCAAAATCGCATCTCCAAATGCATCACAATATGACAAATGATGCCAAAGGGTTCAGCCATTGCACCGCTGTTTGATATTTTGGGATGAGAGCAGGTTAACAAACACATGGCTGTGTGAATTTTGTTGTTAATTTAATATTTATACGACTATTTTCAAAAAATTTATCCCAGCACCACTAAAGATTCCACTGAGGGTCATCCAGTACTATAGGCAGCAAGGAATACACATCATTGATATTAATCTTAGAAAAGCACACACACCACAGGATGACTGTACTGCACTCTTACAGCAGCAATGTAGATCATAGAGCCCAACCTTAGTAAGTCCCTTCGGCTGCTCCCTTGTTTGCACTCGGGTCGCCACAGCAAATCCAAGGTGGATCTGCATGTTGAATTAGCACGTTTTACGCCGGATGCCTTCCTGACGCAACTCCACATTACATGGAGAAATGTGGCAGGGGTGGTATTTGAACCCGGAACCTTCTGCACTGAAACCAAGCGCATTAACCACTTGGCCACCACCCCTGAATCATAGAGCCCAACCTCAAAATACCAAATTTATCCTTTATTGGGTCAATATCTGTGCAAATAAAATAAAATTTGTAATGATTAATACTCCAAAACACTGAAGCAACGTGTTCATTAAAAATACACCATTTTCAGAATGTCAAAGAAATTACCCATTTCTGTGCCTGCCACTTTAAATGTAAGAGAGCTGCTGCTGGTATGCTCCCTTTCATTTGGCAGAGTGGAAATCTCTCCATTCTCTTTCATGCCTATGGGTGTGTTGTATACACAGATTGTATATGTATACACACACACACACACACACACACACACACACACACACACACACACACACACACACACACTGGACAAACCCTGCGTGACATCACCTGTAGGTTTCTATAAAGAACTGAAAGTGCCATTAAGAAGCACCAAAATTGCTGCTTTGGGTCTTGCCATGTTGGCATGGCTTTCTCTGCCTACATCAAGACCAACTCACAAATGGATAAAAAGAGATTGAGCTGAGGTGACACAGTTTATGATTTGGGCAGGATGAATGAAGCCTGAACACAATCCTGTGTTTGATTCCAAACAAGCTAAGGGCCCTGTCCCACTGGCGTTTAGGAGGATTTGCGCATGAAATGAGGAGACAAAAGCTGAGCGTCCGCAACAAAGGTGGGCGGAAATGACAAATGTCCCGGGGTGGATCAGCGAATACATGAGGAAGAAAAGCGGATATAACAGGGAACAGAAGCGAAGGCGACCACGAGGGGCACAGCGGCCGTGATGCACTCGCTTTATCTGTGCCCACTTTGTCTACATGCGCGACATACCATTTGCGACTGTGATGTGCCCGTGCTGGGCACGCGTCATATCTGTTTTGCACGTTGTCCCGGTCTGCCGCCAAGCTGCGCCAACCTGTCGGTTGCGGATATCAGCGGATGACAGGGGATATGTGGCACGTTGGTTGTGTATGTCCTGCGTATGTCTTCAGTATGTGTTCAGGCAGTGATGCGGATCTCATCCGCAGCAGGATTTTTGAGCCGCTCAAAAATCCTGGCTGCGGACATGCGTGCCTCTGCGGATGATCACGGACGTGTTCGGATGGTGGCCGACTCATACAAGAATGTTACATGGTTATTGCGGTTTTTTGGCAGATGTGGGCCACTTTTGTGCGCATTCCATCCGCAAATCCTCCTAAACGCCAGTGGGACAGGGCCCTAAGGTGACTGGCTAACCTCAGTTCGGCTGTTAATTAAATCGTATTTTGAGGGACTGAACAGTGGCTCTCATGATTTGCGTGGTTCTGGGCATTAAAAATTCTGATCTGCTTATTTTCTCAGTAATAGTGGAATAGTGACCATTTCTCCACTCCATGAAGTGCACAAGAAAAGCTGCTGGAGAAAATTCCTCTATGCTTCCGGAGCGATTAGAGATGGTTTTATAAGCCAATCTGAGAGGAAATTATTAATCCGCTACGAAATAATTGGCCCGGAGAATTGTGTGGCATTGCCATAGAGTCATGCCACTCTTATCATCCAGCCAGGCAGACTCAAGTTCGGATACCGGGTCAGGGAATGATTTGCCGTTGTCATCTTTTAAAAGGGCAGCGTAATCTATCGCCTTTCTCTGTTGTGATACAAATCAAATCAGTGCGTTTTATCCCACCTGTGTTCATTATTCATTGATCCAAATCACAGGCACATGTGCCTATAAGCCTAATAAATGACACAGAGCATGCAGGGAAATGGATCAAGCAGTTGCTTCATGACTATTTACTAGAGACACCATTCAGCTGCCATTCACCAACCAGATCCATGATTAATTTTATTTTATTCTTCACAAAATTTATTTCACACTCTCGGAAATACAAATGTAGGGCACAAAATTTATAGAGGTCTGCAAACCGAAACAGTGATCACCTCATTCTATAATTACAGACAGACACTGTCTGGGTCGGCAGTGGGCAGAGCCAGGCAAAACCTGAATTTTCAGTTCGTGTGCAGCATAAACTTCAGTTTTTCTTTCTTGGACACAATACACCGTTTTCACAAAAGAAATCTTTCAAGGAATCAACACTCCAACAGGAAAAATAATCAAAGTCTGTCATTCTCGCTGTCCACACAGTCAGTCCTGATGCCTCGAGACTGCAGTTTACACCTCTTGCACTTTGACCTCGCACTCGAGACCCGCAACCTCTTCTATCATATCAACCATCTGCATTTGCTCCCTCACTACATCCACAAACCTCCTCTTTTGCCTTCCTCATCTCACGCTGTCTGGTAGCTCCATCCTCAGCATCCTTCTCACTATATACCCCACAATCTGTGGCAAACAGACTGAGTGGAGCTAATCTGAAACTGATAAAGGATTGTTATAAACTAAGTAAATTCAATACTGTTATATCACTGAACTACTGATGATTACAAAGAAGGTTGTTGCCACAATGCGGTTGATGTTTGACAATATAGTGGTGGATTTTTTTTTTTTTAAACTCCCATCATGTCAGTTGCATTTACTTTATTCATTCCTTCCAGACACATTTTATTCAAGTACTTCTCACATCCAAAGCCATCGTCAAAGCTGAGTAGAGCATTCAGAGGATTTGATTGTTGACACTATTAACCTTACTCTTAATAACTAATAATGACATGACTGGGATTGGAAAAAAGTCAGAAAAACAGGTTGAGGAACAGCTTTCACCTGGATGCTGTTAGACTACTGAACAAAACATCATGTGTGAATATATACTCCAGGTGACTTCAACGCACTTACGCTTTAGTTTAAATAGTTTGTTTTATCATATTTTACTCCACTTGCTTTCACTTCACGTATGTTTAATTACTGAAACCTGAGTTCTTTATGTCACGCCTACATATGTATGAATGTTTGGAATGACAATAAAGAATCCTTGAACAAAATGAACTTATCTTACAAGAAGTCTGAACTTGTGCTTCCTTAAAAAATATACTTAAGTCCAACCTTATGGTGTCCCTGTCTGTCTATCACTCTCTCTCTCTCCTCAGGTCCTGCATATAAAATATCCACACTTGTGCTGCAACCGTGGATAATATGTTTGACGGACTTTGACAAATTAAACCAGCGGGATATATGGTTATAACCTTCACAGGGTGGCGTGAAGGGAAAGAAGGGATGTTGAAAATTATGAAGAGCAGAGACAAAGAAAAGAGAGAGAGACAGGCAACATGACACAGCAGAGTTTCGGCACTCATATCTGTACTGTAATTACACAGGGACACGGTGCAGATGTAGACTCTTGCAGAATGTCACCACATTTCATAGTAAGTCAGTGTAACTACAGAAAAGTGAAGCATTTAATTGGCCTTTTCCTTGTAGTGGCTGCACGATTTGGTTCAACAGCATTTTAGTTCAACTTCAGTTGTTTCAGCAAAGGTTTAATGCATCATTAAAATCTCATACTTTTGATCATGATTTGAAGAAAAAATTAAAAAGTAGCCCAGCTTTTGCTTTAGTGCACACTGAGCCAACTGATTTCAAACTGCACATCAGTTCATCCCCCTTTTATCATGTTCACGTCCGAGTCAGCGTCAGGAGAAACAGCAAGCGTGAAGAACTATGCATTTCCATGTGTTTGGAGATTATGTTCACACAGACTGAAATTTTAGTCAAACATCATTTACTGAGTCTGTCCCTGTCGTGAATATAATCATTTCTGCATTTAAGCAATATTCCAGCAGCTGGGGACAAATATTCTTCACACACTCATTTTCCACAAACCTTTTTAACAGATGCAAACTCATTAACAGGTAATTTGTGGGCTTGTTCACCTGTTATGACAAATACACTCAAGAAAGTCGAAAAGCTGCGACACAGCACGGTGTGGTCATTAGGCGGCTACTGTTACGCTCCTCTTTGCTCTGCGTGATCAAGTCTGGAGTGGTACAGAGGTTTTCCCATTAGTCACCTGTCTCTGTAAGTGTAGGGATGCCCAAAACAGAAGGCGCACACGCACACACAAATAAAGCCACAACTCAGCAGCACAGTTACCCCCTGCTGTCACAATCACAACATCCACCTGCCGGCCACCCGTCCTCATCCTGCAGAAGCTCGGATTAACTCACCTGCTTGCAGGAAGCAAACTGAAAGCTTTAAATTGGCCTCAGGTAAATGTTCTGTCCGGACTCTGTCCCTCTGTCTCAGATGTCCCGTGGGATGCTCGCCGTGGCTGCACGACTTGGCGTGAGGGCATCGATCTCCCAGTCAAGTGGTGCGCGGTCCTGCTGTTTCCTCGAGAATCAGATGTGCTCTGTTCTCCCCTTCGCTCAGTCTGCCTCATACAGCTGCAGTGGGAAAGAAGAGGACGAGCAATGTGGTACTGTGCCTCTCTCTCTCTCTCTCTCTCTCTCTCTCTCTCTCTCTGATGTGATGCTGACTTCATCTATCGCTCACAATCTTTATGGAAATGAACATTTTATCTGAATCTTTTTTCTACCTTGATCATACCCTCTGTCTCTCTTTTCTCACTCTCTCCTTTTATTGATCTATGTATTGTCTTTTCTGTGTCTCTGCTTTTGCAGCCTCTAGTGGCTGCATTTAATCTGAGCTGCCTGTCATCACAGACAAATTCTGTAGTTTGTGCAGCCCAGCAGTGAATTTTATGCCACAATGCGTAATAACACAGTTATAACATGGGTTTAATGAATAAAAGCAGAACATGATCATGAAATACGCTTTGCATTCTATCTGTAAATAACTGTTTGCATTGTCTTCGCTTTGTAAAATATGTCGTACTGTATCGGTGGTTGTGCAAAAATGTTAGGCATGAGAAGAAAAAAAAAACAATGCTGCATAAATAATAAAAATTTCTAAATATCAAATGATTTGCAACAAAGAGTGCAGTACAATACAGTTTTAATTAAAAGTTTTGTAAGGATGTCATTTTGATCAGATGGTCATTCACTGATCTTGTTTCTGTATTTATGTGTTGGGAATATTTGACTGTTTTGTGATCTTTTATAAACTGATCTGTTCAATTAATAAATTGTGAAAAAAAATCTATAGATTTATTGTATCAATAATAGCTGCAGCTGAGCTCAGATTTCTTCTATCACATCATGAACCGTACTATCGTTTATGACGCCGAAGAGGTGTGCAAGACTGTAGCTTTTGCTTCAATGCTTGATATGGGGTATATGTTTTCATATCTCAAAAATGTAATGTGATTGGCAAAACTAACACCTGATTCAGAGCCCCCAAATTACCCAAAATCCATTGGAAAACTCCATGCAAGAAAAATCGTGTTGACCAGTGTAATCATAAGTGTTATTACACTCATCCTAATTAGGGTGACCCAGTATAAATCCTGTTCATTGAAATACAACCTTCATCTCACTGATGTCACAAATATTGGATTTACTTTTGAGGTTACTATCATCAACCAGAGTGGCTGCTTTGCTGCAATGAGTGCAGTGTTCAGGTATTTGAATGTGATGGCACAATAACCCCCAACTTCTCCTGAAAAGCCAAGCAAAAAAATAAATAAATAAAATAAATGAATTAATTCAGGTCAAGGTGGAGTATGGTGCAAATTTGGAAACGTTCTGCCCAAAATCCTATTGACATTTAGTGGTTTGCACCTGACTGGCAGAACAGCCTCAAAAACCCAAGAACTGACCATTGCTGATTCTCTGGCTTAAGGACCATCCTCATACCACCTTTCAAAGTTGCTCACCCAATGAAGCAGTAGCAGCATAGGCATCTGTTTGTTTGTTGGAGCATAGTGCTTTGATTCTTCTGTAAGTAGGATAAAGGTCACTAGACTACAGATGGCGAGTCAGCTGATCATAGATCCCTGGAACAAACATTTGAGTACCCTCAAAGCGTGCTTTCTCAGCTGCTTACCCAGTTCTCCCATCAGAGGGCCCACAGCTCTCCGTGCAAAATTCTGCTTGAAGAAAAGGTGGGCCAATGCACGAGCATGGCCAGTGTGATGTACATTATAATGCCAATTTCAATAAAATGTCCAATTTCATGATGAAATACAAGGTCTGTGAGAAAAGTATCAGACCTTTTTATTTTATGCAAAAAATATATGGATTTGATTCATATGTTTTTACGTCAGCCAAGCTTGAACCCTCGTGCGCATGCTTGAGTTTTTCCACGCCTGTCGGTTGCGTCATTCGCCTGTGGGCAGGCTTTGAGTGAGCACTGGTCCACCCCTCTCGTCGTTTCATTGCGAGGAAATGGTGGCATGATTTGGGCTTTTTTTCCATCAGAATTTTTTCAGAAACTGTTAGAGACAGACAGCTGGAAACCATTCAAAAAATTTATCTGGCTTTCGGTGAAAAGTTTACGGGCTTCACAGAGAATAAGGAGTGTTACTACAGCTTTAAGGACGACCCACAATGGCACACAGCTCGCCGCGCTCCGAGCCACCATCGAGAGGCAGAAACCACCACATCATTTCGAAACAGATCGCTGTGTGGAGCCGGGACCGTCGTGTGCAATTTCTCTGCTTATCACAAGAGCTGGACATCAGCCATTTTCCGGCAGATTTTCTCGGCTTTCAGTGCTTACCATTCGAGTGAGTATAAGAGAAATTGTGGAGAGCTGGGCATGTCCCAACTTGTCCTTTAACACTCCGAAACGGAGGTGTTCCTTTGTCTCGCTTTATCCGCGAATCGGTTGTGACGCGCGAAGCCTCCGCGCGGCTTTCCATGACAAAACCTCTTGTTAAGTGAAATCTGCCAGAAAATGGCTGATGTCCAGCTCTTGTGATAACCAGAGAAATTGCAAACGATGGTCCCGGCTCCAGACAGCGATCTGTTTAGAAATGATGTGGTGGTTTCTGCCTCTCAATGGCGGCTCGGAGCGCGGCGAGCCGTGCGCCATTGTGGGTCGTCCTTAAAGCTGTAGTAACACTCATTCTCTGTGAAGCCCGTAAAATTTTCACCGAAAGCCAGATAAATTTTTCGAATGGTTTCCAGCTGCCAGTCTAACAGTTTCTGAAAAAATTCTGATGGAAAAAAAGCCCAAATCATTCCGCCATTTCCTCGCAATGAAACGACGAGAGGGGTGGACCAGTGCTCACTCAAAGCCTGCCCACAGGCGAATGACGCAACCGACAGGTGTGGAAAAACTCACGCATGCGCACGAAGGTTCAAGCTTGGCTGACGTAAAAACATATGAATCAAATCCATATAGTTTTTGCATAAAATAAAAAGGTTGGATACTTTTCTCACAGACCTCATATCACAACTGATTGTGTCGATTTTTGGTCCTCATTCATTAAATGTATTCCATATTTCAATTTAATTTCAGGTGGGTGTTTAACCGACTTTCTTCAAAAAAAGGGGGTGGACTGATGCTTGGCCTGACAGGCAAGTATACTATACTTTAGTGATGGGACGAACAACACTGGTGCGTCAGCACTGTGCCAAGCACACAAGAGTGAAACCCTGTATTGGTGCGCGTATCACTTTAAAAAAAAAAAAATCACTTTACCGATACAGGAACTGTGTCATTCGACTGCGCCGCGCCAAATTGTGTTTATAAGGAAACAAACTATCGACATGTTGCGGATTTGTTGGATGGAGTTGGATTTTGGCTTGCCCTCACCTTGTTTGACTGATTTCATGGATCGTTCAAAGAGGTTTTCCCCAGTCTGGAATAATTTTGATCTTTTGACGCCAAATAGGGTAAATCTTTTTCACCTTTGGGCATTGTTTACTGATAACTTTTCATTTAAATACAGTATGTTTGTACTCCTTTCTGGTAAGAGGTTTGAATTGTTTTCAGATAAATTAACCTTTTATTTTATTGTAGGTGAAGTGTCGGCTCTGCTCCACAGAGCTGTCTTACATCAGTAAGAGCACTTCAATGCTGAGGCATTATAGAGCTCCGCATGGCAATGAGGAAATGGCAGATACTCGTTTGAGTACCCCAGGTATGTTGAAATTCCCCCCAAACATATGAATTTTTAGAAATAGTCCATAACATACAAAAGACTGTGACTAATATTGTCTAAAAATTACAGTCCTTTAATCAGCTTTTAACAAAATATTTCCTTTTGGCTTGCAGTTCCTAACAAGCAAGCAGTGGATGAGGCTGTGGTCATGATGATCAAAGACTGTCGAACACTCCATTGTTGAAAATGAGATTCAGGGAGCTCCTGAAGCTTACTGCACCCTCATATGTTCTACCAAGCAGGAAAGTATGTTTAAGAAATATAAGGTTGAATTAAGTGAGTACTGTCATGATATATATTATATCGGTATTACAATATTTGTATGGTTATTTTTTAGGCCATCAAGGACTTGGTGAGCACAATCTCTGGAAACCTCTTGAAATGGAGGTTGAGAACAAGACCTCTAATACTGCAGCCGATTCCATAATTGAAGTCCAACGCTACCTGGCTGAAGGCAACACAAGACCCGTTACAATAACCAGAAGAAGTGTTGTCACATGGTGCTTCATTAGTTATGCCTGGTGAATTACTGATGTCCTGCTCAAGACACAAACCTACAGGAGGATGATTTTGCTTGTGTACGGCCTGCCAATATTGTCGTAATCAGGAGGCCCACTGTTTCCTACAGACTGATCACCTGGTAGGCCTACTGGGGCCAATATTTGTCCTCTGGTTCTTTCACAGGCTCATCCACATGCTCATGAGTTGTGGCTTCACCACCAGCCCTTTCCCGAATTCTAAGATCTTCTAGGATCTTGCACACTCAAAAAATAGCTCTTTGGATGAACTCAATTCAATTATGTACAGCCCCAACCCAAATACAACACATTTATGCAAGATAATGTAATTGAATTGAATTGAGACTACATATATTTATTAGATGGAATCGAATCCAATGAGTTTTTCATTGTATCACACAAACAAATGACTCATTGGATGAACTCAATTCAAATATGGGCAGAATTTCCATATAATAAATATATGTCGTCCCAACTACATTAAATTAAATTATCTTGCATGGATGTGCTTTATTTGAGTTGGGGCTGCATATATTTATTAGATGGAAATCCTGCACATAATTGAATTGAGTTTATCCAATGCATCAGTTTTATGATTGCAGGCATACTGAGCACCTCATTTTTGGCATTAAATATCTGCCTCTTGGTTTCTGCAGTAGTAAATCTTGCTAGTTTAGGTCTGTTTGCCGTGATTCACTGCAAAAGATAACAATATAGGGATTAGAAATGAAAAACTGCAGTAAAGTCAAACCCTATAATATTAAAAAGCATACAACTTTCCAGAGTCATAAAAGATCCGACACAGCATTCCATTATCCATGCCATACCGACTGGCCATTTGCTGTATAAAAAAAGGTACATATGAGAAACACTGGGCAACAAATTGATAGTCATTCATTAATTTGTATTTATTAAGAGTGTTTCAAAGGCACCAATTACTGCAGTCTAGCCTAAAGAAATAAAATCAAACTTATCGTGTCAGACTGTTCTCAAATAGAAAGTTGCCAGCAAATGTCACCGGTTTCTGTTGATTTAATGAAGTCTTTACCAGATGGAGAGGCTCAGAGGAGTCATGATTGGAAAACCAGATATGTAAATGTCACCAATCTCAAGACAGTTTTGACAAGTTTTGGACAGGAACATAGAGGATGACAGTGAATAAAGCTGTGAAAAAGGATTCATCCGTGGACAAGGGAACACAAAAGTGATCGTTTCTATCCACTCAAAAAACTGACTTATTAGATGAACTCAATTCAATAAACTATATTAAATTAAATTAACTTGCATTGATGTATTTTATTTGAGTTGGGGCTACATATACATATATATCATATTTATTAGATGGAAATACTGCTCATAATTGAATTGAGATCATCCAATGAGTAATTTTTAGTGAAAGAGGCAATATTGAGAAAAATCAGTTTTCTTCTACCTTTTAAAATTGTGTACGTCTTAGGTTTTGTGCTAAACATCCTGAACATTACACAGTTCTACAACTGTGCTTGTAGAATTGTCCTCAGATGGCTCATTTTAGACTTCTGAGAAACAGATTTTAGACACCCATGCTCAAAAAATGGCTCTTTGGATGAAGTCAATTCAATTATGTGCAGGGTTTCAGTCTAATACATATATGTAGCCCCAACTCAAATAAAACACATCCATGCAAGATAATGTAATTTAAGTTAGTTGGGACTACATATATTTATTAGGTGGAATCCAATGAGTCAGTTTTTTTGACGTATTGGTTGAACTCAATTCAATTGTGGGCAGGATTTCTATCTAATAAATTTATGTAGTCCCAACTAAATTAAATTATGTTGTATGGATGTGCTTTATTTGAGTCGGGGCTACATATGTTTATTAGATGGAATTCCTGGTCATAACTGAATTGAGTTCATCCAATGCATCAGTTTTTTGAGTGCAGCCATCCCAATATATTGTGACTTTGCATGACATAAAAAGGGTGGGCACGATTTTTGTATATTTGGTAGAGAATATTACAGGAAATGTTCAGTTACTTTTCACATACAATATCTGGGTACATTAGTGAGTAATTTGACTTCAATTCATTGTTTACATGTTAAAAATACCCGTTAAGCATTGAACACAACTAATCAATTGTTCTATTGATTACAAGCAATTGGCCAATGACAATCGCCACAACATAGAGTTGGCGATGTGTGGTGACAACATGGCTGCCTACATTGAACAGGATGCATTGTCTTTGGATGAAGAAAAAGTGTATTATATGTGTATCTTCCCATCCAAAAGAGCAGAGTTATACCATTTTAATAGAAGATGTGCATATTTTTTTAGAATACATTCCAAAATGAAAGACTTTGGAAGGTCCGCCAGCAGATATTGCAAGGAGTTGCATCGCTGGCCATGTTGGCAGGCTTCAGTAATAATAATGGTAAACCTCCAATACCCGATAATGGTGGATTACACAAGATATGCTACTCATGCTTTACCAACTCAGAACGGGTTCAAAGAACTACAAAGAGAACTAAAAATAAAGCAAAAGCTGCAGCTTCTATACGTGGTTAAGCTTAATATTTTATTTCATCTTGCTTAAAATTGTATAAAGGCTGTGTCTCACTGACTGTGCATGTTGGCTGTTTTTGAAAATTGTGAAGTATTAAAATAACGTGTTGGCAGTGGTGGGCACTGTCCAGCTAATCCGATAACAGATAATTATCGAAGCTAATGTTTTTGTTAGCGGATTAGCTTTTCAGATACGTTTTAAAACCATCATTGGACCAATTGTTTGACCAATTGTTTTCCGATATATTTAGTTCCGATAGCTTTTAGACTGCTAACATTTTGTTTTTTAAATAGGTAGGAACTTGAAAAGGATTTCTAATCCCTTTTGCTCCTGTCTGCTATGTATTTTGCAGCAGTGAGGTAGCTAAGAGGAGCTGAGCTCAACTCTGCCCCCAACAGAAAGGGCCTGGCTGACACACACACACACACACACACACACACTAGAGGTGGGTGGATCGATCCTAATATTGATAATATCGATACCAACGCTGGTATCGATATTGAACGATCCTTGTGTAAAAAGATTGATACTCAAGCTTTTTTTTCTGTCCCGCACGCACTGACTGCTGCGCACGCAGATTCATCAAAGTCTACTGTCTGTCTGTAAGAGCAGCACTGCGCTGTGTCACACAACACAGAGCAGCACACCCTTGTATTGTGGTTTGTCAGCCCTCAACCTCAGGAGATTTTGTTTTAAGTTGTGCTGAGTGATTTTTTTTAAACAAAAATGTTGAATGTGATAAAGTATTTTGTTGTCACGTACAATGTTTGGCGAAATTCTATCTTAGGTCTTTTGGATCCTTTGTATCTATGAAGCTAAAATATGAAAAAGTATCAGTATCTATATCGCCAATACTGGGCCTGTATTTACTTGGTATTGGATCAATACCAAAATTCCCGGTATCGCCCACCTCCACGCACGCACGCACGCACGCACGCACGCACGCACGCACGCACACACACACACACACACACACACTTATTCCTTAACCCTAAGCAGGGGGTCAGTGATGAGGCAGAGGTCTTGAAATGGGAAGCAGGTTTCACTTATGGTTTTGCTTTATAAATAAAATTATTCCTGATAGAATATCTACATTACTGTAAACTCTTAAAATGTATGAAGTGGATATACGAGGTCTGTGAGAAAAAAAGCGGACCTTTTTATTTTTTTCAAAAACTATATGGATTTGAATCACGTGTGATTACATCAGCCAACCTTGAACCGTCGTGCGCATGCGTGAGTTTTTTCACGTCTGTCGGTTACGTCATTCGCCTGTGGGCAGGCTTTGAGTGAGGAGTGGTCCACCCCTCTCGTCGGAATTCCTTTGTCTGAGAAGTTGCTGAGACTGCGGCTTTGCTTTATCAAAATTTTTTCAGAACCTGTGAGGCACATCGAAGTGGACACCATTCGAGAAATTCAGCTGGTTTTCGGTGAAAATTTTAACGGCTGATGAGAGATTATGGAGTGTTACTGTCGCTTTAAGGACTTCCCACGGAGCAGGACGTCGCGCCGCGCTCCGAGGCGCCGTCGTCAGTCTGTTTCGAGCTGAAAACCTCCAAATTTAAGCCTCTGTTGACCCAGGACGCCGTGAGAGAACAGAGAACTTTCAGAAGAGGTTGGGATCAGCAGTTTATCTGGCATTCCACTGTTAAAGGAGATTTTGTAATGAAAGACGTGCGGACGGATTCGCACGTTGGCAGGCAGCCGGCGTGGCGCGCTGCCACAGGAAAATCACCTCCGTGTTGATAACCATTTATAAAAGCCAGGCCGCTTTTGATGGCTTTCAGTTGAGTGAGTATTTGAGAAATTGTTTAACAGCTGGACATGTTCCAACTTGTCCTTAAGGCTTCCAACGGAGGTGTTTCTCCTGTGGTGGCGCACCGCGCCGGCTGCCTCCCAACCCGCCAATCCGTCCGCACGTCTTTCATGACAAAATCTCCTTTAACAGTGGAATCTCCGGATAAACTGCTGATCCCGACCTCTTCTGAAAGTTCTCTGTTCTCTCACGACGTCCTGGGTCAACAGAGGCTTAAATTTGGAGGTTTTCAGCTCGAAAAAGGCTGACAACGGTGCCTCGGAGCACGGCGCGACGTCCCGCTCCGTGGGAAGTCCTTAAAGCGACATTAACACTTCATAATCTCTCATCAGCCATTAAAATTTTCACAGAAAACCAGCTGAATTTCTCGAATGTCCACTTCGATGTGCCTCACAGGTTCTGAAAAAAGTTTGATAAAGCAAAGCGCCAGTCTCTCAGGAAGTTGTCAGACAAAGGGATTCCGACAGGAGGGGTGGACCACTCCTCACTCAAAGCCTGCCCACAGGCAAATGACGTAACCGACAGGCGTGAAAAAACTCTCGCATGCCCACGAGGGTTCATGCTTGTCTGATGTAATCGCACGTGATTCAAATCCATATAGTTTTTGAAAAAAATAAAAAGGTCCGTTACTTTTCTCACAGACCTCGTATAACACATATCTGTTAATTTTAAAATAATGCACTCATTCCAAAGATTTGAACATTAACACACAGGTGCCCAAAGGGATTATGGGTAAACTTAGCCTCCGCTCATACTGATTGGTTGACTAATTCATTCTATGTAAAAACTAACACAAGTGAATCAATGTAGCGTGTGTTGGTGTTTACAAATAAATGTGCTTTTGTAAAATACGTCATTTTTTTCCATTTGTGTAAAAAAAAAAGCATTTGAAAAGCCAAAAAGTCTGTTAAATTGTGACAGGTTTAGTTGTACAGTGTGTGGTGTCAGCCACACGGTCAAAACAACACACGAACAGATTTCACCCACGAACATTCCCAGGTCAGATACCTCGCTGTCTGATTGGCTGCATGTCACATTTAGCTCCTCACGTCCTTCTGAGCAGATCAGAGCACTGTTAACACACCACACACGTCAGGAATATCTGATAAGATTATATTTAGTGTCACCATGATTGTTGGGGCATCCTTAAGATTGTCGGAAGGGGAAGATCGGGTCCGATATCGGCCTAATTATCTTGCCATGCGAACCAGGCTTCATGTTATGATGCCTCACAGAGCGACTGATTGATCCGTTTCGATGCCTCACGGAGCGACTAATTGATCAATTTTGACACCGCATGGAGCCGCTAACCGATTGGCTGTTATGACACCTCATGGAGCGACTGATTGATGTGCACCGCAAAGTTCAACAACCAAATACCAACATTCTGGGTGCAATGAACATGTTTTGCCTATTATTTGATTTCTTTGTGTGACTGCCATCGTTATTCAAGCATTCAAACGGCGATTCCTATCGCCACACAACTCCAACCACACACAAGAACATTTTTTGACAGTTTTTGTTATTAAAAGAAACCTTGTCTCCCTGACCAGATAGAGTTGTGATGTCATCACGCATACGCTTAGGCGCTGTCTAGCAGGATCTTGAAAATTTCTTTCTTTTTTATACAAATTAAAAAAATTACATATTTTACAAAAGCACATTTATTTGTAAACACCAACACATTGATTCACTTGTGTTTGTTTTTACATAGAATGAATGAACCAATCAGTTTGAGCGGAGGCTTAGTTTACCCATAATCCCTTTAAGGGATCTTTGTGTTAATGTTCAAATCTTCAGAATTAGTGCATTATTTTAAAATGAACAGTTATGTGTTATATATCACTTTGTACATTTTAAGAGTTTACATGAATGTAGTTATTCTATCTGGAATAATTTTATTTATAAAGCAAAACCATAATTCAAGCCTGCTTTCCATTTCAAGACCTCTGCCTGATCACTTTTGGTTCTATTACAAGCTTTGGCGGTGTTTAAACTCAAAATCGGCTTCTTTGTAGCTGAGAGTGCGTGGGAGATCAACCTGAAAGTTACTGGTTAGCTGTAGCTTCTGATAATTTTTTAAGCAGTTTATCGGTTTAGCATTAAAAAAGATAACTTTTCAGTTAACTGATTACCAGTTACTGAAACTAACTTTTTGGTTAGCTGTGCCCACCACTGTGTGTTGGTCATGGTGATACAAAACAGTGAAGATTATTATGCTGTTTTTGTCTGCGTAAATTCTGTTGTTGGTTATGTATGACCTACTGATATTCAAAGAAATTTGAATAGACCAATACTTGTGCATTGATCGACATGATCATGATCACACATAGCCGTAACATTTATAATGAGCTGGCAATTCTATTATACAGTAATACTACAGTGATTTTGTTTTTTATGCTTTACTGCTAGACATTGAGGAGCACCTCTGACCTTTAGTTATTTATTTATCCATTCATTTATTCATTTGTTTAGTTATTTATGTGTACTTATTCTCCAGCAACTACATGATTGGAATACCACATCTCATGGCCATTTGAATTCATGACTTTAGATGCTTCACTGCATGGGGAACTTCTGGCCAATTTTTTGTTGTTGTTGTGTTGTTTTGTTTTTACTGCTCAGCAATTGCATAACTGGAATACTATATCTCATGGCTAATTTATTTCATGGTAATTGTGATTTTATGCAATTGCACAATTGTGTCATGGAACTTCCATTGGTAATTGTAAAAAAAAAAAAAAAAAAACTAAATGCGGAGATGTGTACGCCTGCAAAACAATGTTCCTACACAGATCTGTGCAAAGGTGCCAGACATGATTGTCATAACATCACTGGATACAATACTTTGGATAATGAGGACAGTGAAGAAGACTCTGATGAGGATGGAAGCAATGGTGAAATGGAGTAACTGATCACCATTTTTTTTTTTTTTTTTTTGCTTATTTAATAATAAAATCCATAAATACTGATGAAAGTCAGTTGCATGGTTTCTGTGTTGTTATTTTAATTTTTTTTATAACATACTTGGCCCTGCGACAAACTGGCATCCTGTCCATGGTGTACCCCACCTCATACCCTATGACTCCTGGGATAGGCTCCAGCCCCCCATGACCCTTAATTGGAATAAACAGTTGAAGATGAGTGAGTGAGTAACATGTTGACATTTTGGGTCAGAGGTTCTCACTCATGCTCAAAATTAAAATTTGTGCAAAAAGTATGTTGTTTGCGGTGCCATAGGCTTTCATTTACCAACATTTTGACTCCAAGGTGTTGACTCTATTTGGCTGGAACTCCAGAGAAGGTACACAGCTATAAAGACAAAAAGACAAGATGATAGCAAAATCCTTTGTGGCAAACACACAGGACCCACCAAACTCTGTGTCTGCACCCTGGCAGCCATTCTCTTTTGTACTCAACAAAAATATAAACGCAACACTTTTGGTTTTGCTCCCATTTTGTATGAGATGAACTCAAAGATCTAAATCTTTTTCCACATACACAATATCACCATTTCTCTCAAATATTGTTCACAAACCAGTCTAAATCTGTGATAGTGAGCACTTCTCCTTTGCTGAGATAATCCATCCCACCTCACAGGTGTGCCATATCAAGATGCTGATTAGACACCATGATTTGTGCACAGGTGTGCCTTAGACTGCCCACAATAAAAGGCCACTCTGAAAGGTGCAGTTTTATCACACAGCACAATGCCACAGATGTCACAAGATTTGAGGGAGCGTGCAATTGGCATGCTGACAGCAGGAATGTCAACCAGAGCTGTTGCACGTGTATTGAATGTTCATGTCTCTACCATAAGCCGTCTCCAAAGTCGTTTCAGAGAATTTGGCAGTACATCCAACCAGCCTCACAACCACAGACCACGTGTAACCACACCAGCCCAGGACCTCCACATCCAGCATGTTCACCTCCAAGATCGTCTGAGACCAGCCACTCGGACAGCTGCTGAAACAATCAGTTTGCATAACCAAAGAATTTCTGCACAAACCGTCTCAGGGAAGCTCATCTGCATGCTCGTCATCCTCATCGGGGTCTCGACCTGACTCCAGTTCCTCGTCGTAACCGATTTGAGTGGGCAAATGCTCATATTCGCTGGCGTATGACACGTTGGAGAGGTGTTCTCGTCACGGATGATGCGAAGGAGATGTGTTGCACTGCATGAGGCAAATGGTGGTCACACCAGATACTGACTGGTATCCCCCCCAATAAAACAAAACTGCACCTTTCAGAGTGGCCTTTTATTGTGGGCAGTCTAAGGCACACCTGTGCACAAATCATGGTGTCTAATCAGCATCTTGGTATGGCACACCTGTGAGGTGGGATGGATTATCTCAGCAAAGGAGAAGTGCTCACTATCACAGATTTCGACTGGTTTGTGAACAATATTTGAGGGAAATGGTGATATTGTGTATATGGAAAAAGTTTTAGATCTTTGAGTTCATCTCATACAAAATGGGAGCAAAACCAAAAGTGTTGCGTTTATATTTTTGTTGAGTATATGTATGTAGTATGTCACTGAATACAGCAGTACCTGTGGACAAAATGTAAACAATAAGCTTACACCTAAATAAAAAAAGGTATTTTCCAACATGAAATAAGATGGCATAAAATGCACCGTACTATAAATAACAGAAAACATATCACATATACATTGACATTAAAACGTGTCTCTACTTTGCTGGTTATCTGTGTATACTATGGATAGTTAGTATACTTACTTCCTATTAATTTGTAAGTGGTCAGTGCATCAGGGTAGATGCAAATCATATCTTTAGATGGATTTTTATTCACAAATGTCAATTTATGTGATAAAGCGTTCATGCATTTTTCTTGTTTACATTTGAAATTAAAGGGAGATGGAATGTTTCAGGTTAAAAGTGAGAATTTTCACTTGAGAAAAACTGATGCCTCACTTGGCATGGACCACGTCCAGTGATGGGGAGGTGGGTCATGGCAAGGCGCACCTCGTTCTTTTTTAGTAATAGGCAAAGAAACAGGCCTTTTTACAGAAAATTGAAAAATAGTCCCCACTAACTTTCCCATTAAAACTGTATCACCCGAATATATTTGGAGTATTGTTTACTCCAAATATTCATATTAGTTTACAAAACACCTGGGGGCCAATAATGGATTGCCGAAAAGGTCTGCAATAGCCAGTCAAGTCAGGGAGTGTGCACTGACACCATAGACATATGGTGGCCATTACCCAAGAGGGGAAAATAGGACATGAAGTACCCAGATGTGAAATACAGCGTGTGTTGAGTGAATGTGGAGGCCAAAAAGCCGGGCAGCCAGAAGGAAAACAAAAAGAACAAAGAAATAAAAATAAAAATTCAAGACAGACACAGCTGTTTGCCCTCTTTGGTAATGGCAGCAAGCTCCTTGCACACGACCAGGCGCTGAGTCATCATTGTAGCTTTCATATATGTAACTATGGTTGACACCAAGCTTTACCACATACACATCACGGAACTGCCAATAGTCCTAAATATCAACCTAGGCACTCAACTGGTCCATCCGCACTTCTCAAAAGCAGCCATCTAACGGCTGCACCCAGATGAGATGGGGTCATTCCCCTGACCTTTTCCAGGCACTTGGTACTGACTGGATTATGCACAGAGAACTGGACATGACCAAAATCTTGGAGCTGACATTCTCTCAATACACCAGAGATACTCTTCATCTGAGTCTCCTTAATGAACATTTGACACAGTCATTCACCCCCGAGTCATAATGTTCTGAGGTAACTGGTTGGTGTCCAAGTCTCACAACCACGCAGTAAGTGTAGAAGCACCTGGTCCCTAAACACTTGTCTATTCATTCTCCTGAAACAGTATTGCATTTCCAGACACCTCAGAACTCCATAAGTGCTTCCAAAGCTTCACTTGACCTCAAAGGCTGAGGACCACGAGACCCTTTTCAAGTGATAAAAGTTCACTGGACTCATTTCTGAACTACAAGTGGTCAAAGTCAATAAATGTGCTCATCTATGTGTTTTGCGGTGACAAGTATCAATGATTTATCAGCAATGATAGTGGCAATAACCACAAATTACACTAGAAGATGACTTTCTAGGAACTGAAGTGACTGCCCTGTAAATTATCGATGTTAAATTGTCAGTGAGGGAGAAATCAATTCCAACTGTGCAACTGAAAGCTCTTGTGCCACCTATGAGCTGAGACTCTATTCTAATTTGATGACAAAGACATACAATAACTTGAACAATTTTGTTAAAGCCAAAACAATAACAGGTGGAAAGCAGACACAAAGAAGCACAATTTAATGTTTGAAACAAGTTTCCCCACCAAAGTGTTACAAAGCCTTTGCACATCAATGTTTGGGAAGAATGACACAGCATTTTATGTGCGTTTCAGGACATATACATGTACCACACTGATTACATCTCTAGTCACGAAAAGGGGCTTTTGTAAGCACAGTGTTGGGTTACATAACCCTCCAACAAGTGATTCAGGAAAATTCATGAAGTTGTTGAATTTCGGAATGTCAAGTTGAAAACAAAAAACAAAACTGCTGACAATAAGTCAAAGCCATGTTTGAGGAAAAGATATATCCACTGTGATATTTAAAAACCGTTCAATGACTTCACACAGCACCAAAAAAATAAAAATGATGATAGATTCAATCCAAGGTGCAGAGTTGACCTTTAACCTTGACATTAAAGTTGATCATTGAAATGTTAAAATTAGCATTTTAAAGCTATAACTTGGCCCAGTCTTGAGCAATGATAGCCATGTATTTTGAAACAGTCCAGTGCAATTCAATTTTAAAATGTTCATGAAGTAGTTATTTAAAAAATTAAAATGAATAAATAGCAACAAATATTGAGGATCAAAATATATTCAATGGAAAATAACATTTTCCTGCTGTATACTGCAGCATTTAGTCATTTTTATGAGGTAAGTAAAAAAAAATGTAATTTACTGATTAAGATAGGTTTGATATAGAATATATAATGATAATGTCATGTCTGTCAAGATAGATGTCACTGAAATTCACCACAGACACAAAACCATCTGATTTTTTAAATGCTCATATTGCCAAATAAAGAGCAAAAAATTCAGTAACGTTCAGATGCCACAACTGAAGTCACATAAAGGACTGATTATTAACTGACTGGAATTTCAGATATTAGATCAGGAGTCAAACAAGTCTTTGGAGATGACTGAAACCTAAAGAACTCAAATATTACTTTGTACCAATGAGGAAAAATATCTCCAGGGAATTGTCACTGAAAAATAAATGATCTCAAACAGAACGCAGAGAAAGAGCAAAACCCAACACCATTTTTAGTGGTGATTTGTTTGCCTGCTCATGATAAAGAAAGACCAAAAGGAATCTTGATGTTTTATTGTTAGTAAGTCTTGTGCAGTTCGTGTGCAATAATACAAGCTTGGGCAAACGCGCAAACACTTCAACTTCTGCTCAGAATCATCAAAACAACAAAAGAAATCAAAGCTTTCAAACCACAGGAGGCAAACCAAAAATATCTCAAGCTTCCCAACTAGCGGAATAGATAAGAAACTGTGCGTTTGTGTGGGGAAAGAATAATGCGAGTGCTGAACAGTAAGAAACTGCCCTAGATAGAGATCCATAGGGTGCTATTAGTCAGGTATATAAAGAGAATCGACGCTGGAGCAGCTGTCTCCGCTGATGAACGCACTTTGGAGCAGATCACTTGCAGGGATCATTATGGCAAAGTAATTAGAAATGCTTGTCAAGAAATCCCCGGAAGAAGATGAAGAGCCATAACATCGCAGACTGTGAGGAAAGTCAAAGGAGTGTTTGGCTTTTGTTTGCAGTAAAAGCGCTTGATTTAGATGAGAAGAGTTATCAATAGCAACATGTAGCACAAACCGTGGGTAACACTCACTTTGGCATTTGGAAAAAGAAAAAAATGTTAAATCAGTGAGAATTTAGCTATAAGGGTCAGATCAGGTTTGAGAGCATACACTGGTTCCACCACTCTACGGAACCGTCTTGGGTCTTAGATGGCAACCACCCAAACAGACAGTAAAGTAGCCATCTATCTGCCACAGCCAGGTGAAAGGTGTGCATGTCCTTGACCTTCTCCAGTTGCTGAGGTCATCAACACTGAAGTACATGTGTGCTGGATCATATGTAGAGAAACATGCAACAGGGCCAAACTGTCTTATGCCCCATTTACACCAGACTGAGACCCATATAGTTGACATTTTGTCAACTCCCTCAAGCCCTGCCTGGTCTCCAGTTTGATCTGTTATTTGCGTTTGCACCAAGCTTGCATTGCGACTTAATTGTGCAAGTGAAATATATATTAATATCTGCAATCATGACTGTCTATTACGACCAATAGGATCAGGTTGAGACCTGTGAGAGTTAACAAGACCAATTATGAGGCCCATGTATCTGTTAACTGGTCGCACAACTGCTGCAAATGTTTTAAACAGTTCAATACACTTGCGTACCTGTTGGAGACCAATGAAGAGTGATGGCGACCAGGCGGGATCTTTGTTCTGACCGTGGAGACCCCACTATGACCAGCCTGCAACCCCAGTGAGAACGACGGAAAGCACAGGCCATTTTTCGATCACACATCAGTCGTGGACTTGGTGTTAACTGTGTGTTAGCTGACATTCCCTTGCAATGAAAGTGACACTCCTCATCTGAGTCTCTGTCAGTAAGCTTTCATTTAACACAAGGTCATGCTGAAGGTACCTAATGATTATCCGTGGAGACCTAGCACTGTGGACATTTTAGTCAACATTTAAATCACTACATGGTACCCAGTTCTCACAGTCATACAGTAAAACGGGAAGCACTAGGACCCTAAAGACTCAGACCTTTGTTCTTGCACAATGACATCGGCATCACTAAAGTCTTCTGTCCAGGGACCTCATGGGTCCATAAGCTCTTCCCAGGCGTCTCTCAATTTCAAAGGCAGAGGGCTCAAGGACACGAATGTCACAGTCAAGATATGTGAATGTCTCTGCAAGTGGAACACTTTCAAGCACACAGATAAACATCTGATGCCTGAATCAAGAAAGTCACTGAATGCCTGGATCTTAGGCCAGATTTCTACATTTTACATTCGTGTTCTGTCTGAGGTCCACTCAAATCAATGCTTCCTTTTAGCTCAGCAGCAGAGAGCGTACCCCAGCAAACAGGCAACAGGCCTGTGTTGGATGGATGAAATTCAACTGAAAAGCCAAATCAGATCACCAGTAATCAGCAGCTTTACCCATTGTACATACTAAAAAATAAATAAATACATAACCACAAAAAGAAAAAAGTTTGCACACAACACAACGTAGGCCCAAACTAGTAGATGAAAGGCTGCTTCTTTATTTGACTGACAATCGTACATTGAACAGCAGTTTTTACCCCCCTATGTTATAGTCATAACTGCACTCTTTTTACTCTTCTGTGTCTCTTTTTTAGTTCTGGAATTCTACACACACACACACACACACACACACCCTCCCTGATGCATTCAATGTCAGTCTTAAACCCGCTTCCTGTCTTTCTCCCCCTCTTGCTTGTCCACCAATTCCCCACACACACAGCAACAAAGACGTGTGTAGGACAGACCTAAAGTGTGACAAAGATGTGATGGATGTGTGATGCAATGCAAATATAGGATGTTGAAAACTAGCCTTAATCCAGAGCAATCACCAAACTAGACATCAATTATTCGCTCTGCTTCTCCGATGCTGCAATCAGGATATCCACAGATTCGGCAAAGTTCGCAGTGAAGTTAAGGTCAGTAAACCTTTCCTCACAAACAAAGGCTATGCACAAACCGACCCAACTATTAGTACATTAACAATGTTTGACAGGTGACGCTGAGAACAAGATTATCTGATTAGATTTTGGTGCAGTTCTTGCATAATTTTGCACACTAATTAGAGTAACATGACTATTTGTGTATCACTAAATCGCAGCATCACTGAATGGTGGCAGATTCTTATTTAGCCATCGGTGACTCATGGACGAGATGATGCAACACTGGATGTGCTGCAGTTTTTGTGTTGCTAATGAAGGAAGCTTCATTTTGTAACGTGGGCAATATCTCACCAATGTCCAACAGCTGAATGTTCATGTGGTGAACCTCATGTGGAGTAGCTGTTGAACTAATGACTATATATCTCCTTAATGGTACAAAATTTACATTTACACCGTGGATATCCCACATAAATAGATGGTACAACATGAGGGCCGCTGTGATATTTGCAAAAATTTACATACTAACGAAGGTAGTTTAATTATTCCTGGTTTGACTATATTTGACCAGAATTTATCACTAGAAAGTTTATATTTAGATCCCAAGTACCTCAAGTAGAGTGGAAATTACAGCATGAATGTTCCCATGGTATTTGCATAATATTAGTGGTAGATTAAATGTATTGTCCTTGCTTTATCTCACCTGTGCTTAACAGTAGAAAGTTATTTTTCACATTGTGGGGAAGAGGGTCCACTAGTCCTAATCTCTTTATATTTTTGTATAAAAAAGGTATATATCACAACCCCAAAGTGATTTTAAAGTTCACAAATAAATGTACTCCCAAATAGCTAATAAACCAGATCCAGTTTTAACAAAATAATTTAATAAAACATGTGATTCTGTTGACATACACCATTAATCACCTTTAATTGTACTGTTGTCTAAAAATCTGTTGAATTGAAAATCCACAAATAATGATAATTCATCATAATTAAATGAGGTTTTTGTATTTGTAGATCACCCTCTGTGCATTTTCAGGTATTAATGAGACAAATTTAACTCCATAGAAAGTTAGCGGAAGTCAGCGTGCATGCTAACATCTACAAAATATCTTGTAAATGACTCCAGAGGTGTTATCAGGTTAAAAAAACAGCATTTTCAGTTTCAGTAGCGTTTACTTCTTACTAGCTTTTACATAATACGAGCGAAGTGATGCGCAGTGGCGCAAAGCTCACTCATGGCACAGGGAGTCCAAAAAAGGAAGTGTGAAATTCTTAATCCACAGTAAAACAGGAAATGTTCAAATGTCAAACACTTCATGGATTGACAGCAGAGATCCCATGGAATCTTGCGGGAACTCAGTGGAAAGCTCACACTCAAACAGGAAGTGCCAAATTTTCAGTCACAGTGAAACAGGAAATGTCAAATGTTGAACACTTCCTGGCATGGGTGGAGCTAGAGCGGAGGCCGGGGTTTCACTGGACTCTCCTGAAATCTGATTAGACATAGATGAGTGACATGTCATGGCAACACACATCTGGTTGAAAGAGCTGCATTTTGAAATTAGTGAGCTACTTCAACTGCTAGGTTCCTCCTGTCCAGTAGTTGGTGCTGTGTACCACAAAAAGTTCTAATCCACCTTAATAGAAGAAGAAAAATGTTTGCTTCAGATTTGAACTGAACACGTCGTTTGAACCATGGACTTCTAATAACACCAAACTTATATTGGTGAGTAAACGACCGTATTTTATGCCAGAAATGAGGTCCAGGTTGTTAAAAGCAGCATTTCTCCTTTAATTCAGGTTGCCTTATATACACATGTTTAAGCTAACAGACAGCAGCTGGTTCATGCTCTGTTGGCTTATTAGGGCAGGAGATAACTGAAACAATCCTTCAAAGGTGATACAAGCATCAAATTCAGCACAAATACAGCTGGAGCAAAATTAATGGAGCAACTTTAACTTTTGACCCCTGTACAAACTGAAACCGACCTTTGTCACCATTGTTGCTGCTTTTACCTCATAACTCCATAACATTCAGTGACAGATTGCCCAAACTATACCTTTTTTGGAATCTTTATGATCAGGCAAATAATGTGGTGTAGTTTTCTATATGATTGGAGGATCTTTTAATTCTTCAATTGACCCCTACCTGGCTGCCTATTGAAAATTCAAGTGGTCAATCAGTTTTTGCAAAAGCGTTCATATCTATGGATTATTTGTGCTAAATTTGATGCTTGTATCATCATTTGGAGGATTCCACTCTAAATATTCTCTTATCTGCTGCACTATATATGAGATATAAGATGCTGCTCCTCAGTGTTTCTCAGTTGCCCTCAAAGTATTGGAACACTTGGTATTTCACACATTTTAGTGTTTATTCCATTTCAAATATATTTTTTTCTAAAATTATCTTCCTTAACTCAAACTGAAAGTAAATCTCTACAACTTGATATAAATGAAATAAAAATATAAAATCCAGCTTCCTGATGAAGTGGTGTAGAGGAGGATTTTCTTAAAAAGAAGACCTGAAAGTTCAGCTACAATTTGACAGAAAGTACGAGGTCTGTCCAAAAAGTATCGGACCTTTTTATTTTTTGCAAAAACCATATGGATTTGAATCACGTGTGATTGCATCAGCCAAGCTTGAACCTTCGTGCGCATGCGTAAGTTTTTTCACACCTGTCGGTTGCGTCATTCGCCTGTGAGCAGGCTTTGTGTGAGCAGTGGTCCACCCCTCTCGTTGGATTTTTATTGCGAATAAAATGTCTGAACGATTTGGAACTTTGCTGCATCAAATTTTTCCAAAAACTGTGAGAGACCTCCAGCTGGACACCATTCGGAAAATTTAGATGGCTTTCAGGACGATTTTATGGGGGTTACACAGATTAAGGAGTGCTACAGCCGGTTTAAAGACCACCCACAGCTGCTGAGAGCGCGGCGTGCACAGGCTGACACCCCGCTGAAACAACCAGATCATTTCCAACGTGAATGCTTTGTTGATCTGGGACGTCGTCTGACTTTCACAAAAAATGCAGAAGGCATGGACATCAGCACTTTTTCGGCACATTCTACTGTTAAAGGAGTTTTTTTCATGGAAAGAGAAGCAGAGGATTGCGCCACCGTGCCGCTCATGGCGCGGGACAAAACCACCTCCGTGTTGGTCTCACAGGATGGCTTTCAGGTGGCTTTCAGACACCTTCCGGTTGCTTTTCAGTTGTGTGAGTATCCGAGAAATTGTGCATGAGCTGGACATGCCCCAGTATGTCCTGTGAGGCTTCATCACGGCGTTGCTTTGCACCATGCGGCTCCGCCGCGTCGCGCGGAATTCCTCCGCACGTCTGTCTCAATCTGCCGAAAAAGTGCTGACGACATACCGGATCAAGACAGCGTCCAGTTTAGAAATGAACGACACATTCCACTGTTACAGGAGTTTTTGTCATGGAAAGAGGAGCGGAGGAATTCCGCGCGTCGCGGCGGAACCTCATGGTGCAAAGCAACGCCGTGATGAAGCCTCACAGGACATGTTGGGGCATGTCCAGCTCATGCACAATTTCTCGGATACTCACACGTCTGAAAAGCAACCGGAAGCCGTCTGAAAGCCACCTGAAAGCCGTCCTGTGAGACCAACACGGAGGTGGTTTTGTCCCGCACCATGAGCGGCACGGTGGCGCAATCCTCCGCTTCTCTTTCCATGAAAAAAACTCCTGTAACAGTAGAATGTGCCGAAAAAGTGCTGATGTCCACTCCTTCTGCCTTTTTTGTGAACGTCAGACAACGTCCTGGATCAACAAAGCCTTCACGTTGGAAATGATCTGGTTGTTTCAGCGGGGTGTCAGCCTGTCGATCGGCGCTCGGAGAGCGTCGTGCTCTCAGCAGCTGTGGGTGGTCTTTAAACCGGCTGTAACACTCCTTAATCTGTGTAATCCCCAAAAAATCGTCCCTGAAAGCCATCTAAATTTTCCGAATGGTGTCCAGCTGGAGGTTTCTCACAGTTTCTGGAAAAATTTGATGCAGCAAAGCTCCAAATCATTCAGACATTTTATTCGCAATAAAAATCCGACGAGAGGGGTGGCCCACTGCTCACACAAAGCCTGCTCACAGGCGAATGACGCAACCGACAGGCGTGAAAAAACTCACGCATGCGCATGAAGGTTCAAGCTTGGCTGATGCAAGCGCACGTGATTCAAATCCATATGGTTTTTGCAAAAAATAAAAAGGTCCGATACTCTTTGGACAGACCTCGTACATTTGAGATGAAAGTCTAGATTTGATGTTTTGGTGAAAGAAACTTTTGTATTTCTTCATAACTGATGTAAATAAAGTCCAAGACATATTCAGTGACTTGGAAATGTTCATGTTTCCATCCCCTGACTTGTCTAAAGAAAACTGACAATAAAACTGATTATTTTTTGCAGGTTTTATCAAGTTTTAGAGATTTGCTTTCAGTTTGAGGAAGATAATTTCAGAAATGTTTATTCTTTATTTTTGTATTTATTGTATTTAAAATGCCATAAACAAATTAAAATGTGTGAAATTCCAAGTGTTCCAATACTTTTGGAGGGCACAGTATCCTAACCTTATGATGAGTGCAAAATGAGTGTGGTATTATTACTGTTTTGTTTAAGAATGTTTAATTTTCACTGTTGCTGCAGTTTGTGTCAAATCATATTCATATTGTATATCATATTGATATGAAAATCCAATATTATATAATAATAATAATAATAATAATAATAATAATAATAATAATAATAATAATAATTATTATTATTATTATTATATATTCCAAATCTAAATATCTTTAAAAAAAAAGAGAGAGAGAGAGAAAGAGAGAGAGAGGAGAGCCACTTACAGTGAGGGAAAATAAGTATTTGAACACCCTGCGATTTTGCAAGTTCTCCCACTTAGAAATCATGGAGGGGTCTGACGTTTTCATCTTAGGTGCATGTCCACTGTGAGAGACATAATCTAAAAAAATAAAAAAAATCCGGAAATCACAATGTATGATTTTTTTTTAAATAATTTATTTGTATGTTACTGCTGCAAATATGTATTTGAACACCTGTGAAAATCAATGTAAATATTTGTTACAGTAGCCTTTGTTTGCAATTACAGAGGTCAAATGTTTCCTGTAGTTTTTCACCAGGTTTGCACACTGCAGCAGGGATTTTGGTCCACTCATCTATACAGATCTTCTCCAAATCTTTCAGGTTTGGAGTTTCAGCTCCCTCCAAACATTTTCTATTGAGTTCAGGTCTGGAGACTGGCCAGGCCACTCCAGGACCTTGAAATGCTTCTTACAGAGCCCCTCCTTAGTTGCCTTGGTTGTGTGTTTGGGGTCATTGTTATGCTGGAAGACCCAGTCATGACCCATCTTCAATGCTCTTACTGAGGGAAGGAGGTTGTTTGCCAAAATCTCACAATACATGACCCCACCCATCCTCCCTTCAATATGGTGCAGTCGTTCTGTCCCCTTTGCAGAAGAGCACCCCCAGAGTATGATGTTTCCACCCCCATGCTTCACGGTTGGGATGGTTTTCTTGGGGTTGTTCTCATCCTCTACACATGGTAAGTGGAGTTGATTCCAAAAAGCTCTATTCTGGTCTCATCTGACCACATGACCTTCTCCCATGCCTCCTCTGGATCATCCAGATGGTCACTGGTGAACTTCAAACGGGCCTGGACATGTGCTGGCTTGAGCAGGGGGACCTTGCTACCCTGCAGGATTTTAAACCATGACAGCATCGTAGAGAAGCTTGAATCTTCGACTGGACTGGGTTGCTTGACGCGAGGACGTTTCGCTTCAAATCGCAGAAGCTTCCTCAGCTAAAATTCTTGCTCTGGTAGTCTGACTTCCGTCTTGACTCTTGTAGAGAAGAATAAACAGAAGCCACAAAAGCTGGAGTTTTAAACCTAATCAGACCCCTTCTACCGAGAGGCAGACTGCTAAGGCTAGTGACTAAACAATAGCTCTAATTAGCACCTGTTGCGCTCTAGTTAGCACCCTCCTAATGACAGGGCAGCTGTCCCTCCTAATGATGGAATGGACGCCTCTCCTGATGGCTCCCTTGACGACTCTCCTGATGATGTGAATGACTCATTACCATGAACAAAAGACTGAAACTGCTTTGATCTGAGTACCCCATTGTAAACAGGGGACAAAGCATGTCTCAGACCCCCTCCCCGGTTAAGGCTGGGTTTCAACTGTTTCACATAGAATGCCTCCTTGACCCCTTTCTCAAACCATTTCTTCTCTCTGGCTAAGATTTTAACTTCCTTGTCCTCAAATGTGTGGCTAGTGTCTTTAAGGTGGAGATGAACTGCAGACTGAGGTCCACTGGTGCCCTCTCTGCGGTGCTGGTATAGCCTTTTGAGTAAAGGTTGTCTCACCTATGTAGTGTTCGTTACAGTTTTCCTGACATCTGATAAAATACACTACACTGCTCTGTTTGTAACTAGGGATCCTGTCCTTAGGGTGAACTAATTTCTGTCTCAAGGTGTTTACCGGTTTAAAGTAAACTGGGATTTTGTGCTGTCTGAAGATCCTCTGTAGTTTTTCCCCTACTCCTGCTAAATAAGGGAGAGATACTCCTCTTCTTCTTGTCTCCGTCTCCTGTCTATCTGGTCTTTGTTCTCTGGGACTTCTGCACTTTGTCCAGGGACCATCGTGGGTACCCACATACTGTGAGGGCTTTCTGGACAAGTTGTTGTTCTTTAGCCCTTCCCTCTGCAGTTGTGGGCACCTGTAGGGCTCTGTCTTGAGCGTCCTGATCACCCCGAGCTTGTGATCAAAGGGGTGGTTTGAGCCAAAGAGCAGATATTGGTCAATGTGAGTGGGTGAGTGGGTTTTCTGTAAACCCCTGTCTGGAGCTGCCTGTTCTCTCCAATCGTAACATCATAGTCCAAGAAGGTTAAATGGTTGTTTCTGGCATCCTCACGTGTGAACTTGATTTTAGGGTCCACAGAGTTGATGTGTTCTGTAAAGTCCTCAAGCTCGTGTTGTTTGATTTTAACCCATGTGTCACTGACATATCTGAACCAGTGATTGGGAGGGATGCCCGTGAAAGGCATCAAGGCTGTCTTCTCCATTCACTCCATGTACAGATTGGCCACAATGGGGGATACCGGAGACCCCATCGCACAACCATGGATCTGCCTGTAGTAATTACCCCTAAACAGGAAATACGTGGTGTTAAGACAGATCTCCAACAGCTGGCAAATGTGGTCTGGTATGAGTTTGGTCCTTTCAAGTAGAGACACGTCCTCCAGCAGTCTCTACCTCACAGCTGAGACGGCCTCAGAGATGGGGATGCAGGTGAACAACGATGTCACATCAAATGACACCATAGTTTCATCTGCCTACGGCTGAAGGTCCTTGATCTTGTTCACAAAATCTTGTGTGTTCTCCACATGGTGGTCTGAGTTACCCACTAGAGGAGCCAAAATCCACTTGAGGTGCTTGGCCAAATTGTACGTGATGGAATCTGTGATACATACAATAGGCCTGAGCGGCACGTCCTGTTTGTGAATTTTGGCCAGTCCATAGATGCATGGAGTGATGTCCCCGGGGTACAGTCTGTAGTATGCCTGCCTGTCGATGAGTCCCTCTTTCTCCAGGTTTTGGAGGTAGCTAATGATTTTCTTCTTATAACCGCTTGTGGGGTCTCTCTTCAGACGTTCGTATGTACTGGAGTCACTGAGCAAGTTGTTGATCTTGGCCTCATAGTCCGATGTGTTCAGGACCACCGTGCATCTGCCTTTATCCGCTGGCAGGATAAGGATGCTTTGGTGCTTCTGCAGTGCTGCCAAAGCTTTCCGTTCTTCTCCTGTGATGTTGGACAGAGGAGGCTTAGCACTGTTCAGCACTGCTGTGACTCTTTGTCGGAGGTCCCCAGCTTCTCACTCTGACAAACTGTTATGTTTAATGGCTGACTCTACTGCAGTGATGTAATCTACTGTCGGTATATGTTTAGGGGTCACTGAGAAATTTAGTCCTTTTGCGAGCACATCCTTTTCTGTCTGTGTAAGAACCCTGTCGGAGAGATCCTTTACCCAATTTTCCCTGTTGTCACTAATTTGTCTGGGTGTATCTTTAAAACTACTCCCACTGAAAGTATGCCTTTTCTGCACTAAAAGATTGTGAAACTTCCTCATTTGCCGCTCCTTACTTTTTAAATGCTCAGCCATTTGAATTTTAACTATGAACTTTGTGATCTTATTATGGGCCTCTTCCCCCACTAAAGTTTCTAACCTTTTGTGAAGACTATCAAGATCATTTTGGAGGTCTAATATTTTAAAATGAAGCCTTCTAATTCTAAGACCCAAAACAGGCATCCATCCCAGTCACTGGTTCAGATATGTCGATGATACATGGGTTAAAATCAAGCAACAGGAGGTTGAGGACTTTACAGAACACATCAACTCTGTGGACTCCAATATCAAGTTCACACGTGAGGACGCCAGAAACAGCCATTTAGCCTTCTTGGACTGTGATGTTACGATTGGAGAGAACAGGCAGCTCCAGACAGGGGTTTACAGAAAACCCACTCACACTGACCAATATCTGCTCTTTGGCTCAAACCACCCCTTTGATCACAAGCTCGGGGTGATCAGGACTCTTCAACACAGAGCCCTACAGGTGCCCACAACCGCAGAGGGAAGGGCTAAAGAACAACAACTTGTCCGGAAAGCCCTCACAGTATGTGGGTACCCACGATGGTCCCTGGACAAAGTGCAGAAGTCCCAGAGAACAAAGAGACCAGATAAACAGGAGACAGAGACAAGAAGAAGAGGAGTGTCTCCCTTATTTAGCAGGAGTAGGGGGAAAAACTACAGAGGATCTGCAGACAGCACAAAATCCCAGTTTACTTTAAACCGGTTAACACCTTGAGACAGAAATTAGTTCACCCTAAGGACAGGATCCCTAGTTACAAACAGAGCAATGTAGTGTATTCTATCAGATGTCAGGAAAACTGTAACGAACACTACATAGGTGAGACTAAGCAACCTTTACTCAAAAGGCTATACCAGCACCACAGAGAGGGCACCAGTGGACCTCAGTCTGCAGTTCATCTCCACCTTAAAGACACTAACCACACATTTGAGGACAAGGAAGTTAAAACCTTAGCCAAAGAGAAGAAATGGTTTGAGAAAGGGGTCAAGGAGGCATTCTATGTGAAACAGTTGAAACCCAGCCTTAACCGGGGAGGGGATCTGAGACACGCTTTGTCCCCTGCTTACAATGGGGTACTCAGGTCAAAGCAGTTTCGGTCTTTTGTTCATGGTAATGAGTCATTCACGTCATCAGGAGAGTCATCAAGGGAGCCATCAGGAGAGGCGTCCGTCCCATCATTAGGAGGGACAGCTGCCCTGTCATTAGGAGGGTGCTAACTAGAGCACAATAGGTGGTAATTACAGCTATTGTTTAGTCACTAGCCTTAGTAGTCTGCCTCTTGGTAGAAGGGGTCTGACTAGGTTTAAAACTCCAGCTTTTGTGGCTTCTGTTTATTCTTCTCTACAAGAGTCAAGACAGAAGTCAGACTACCAGAGCAAGAATTTTAGCTGAGGAAGCTTCTGCGATTTGAAGCGAAACGTCCTCGCGTCAAGCAACCCAGTCCAGTCGAAGATTCAAGCTTCTCTACTATGGAAACCACCTGGACAACTGAGAGCCTACGCAGAAACATGACAGCATCATGTGTTACTAATGTAATCTTTGTGACTGTGGTCCCAGCTCTCTTCAGGTCATTGACCAGGTCCTCCTGTGTAGTTCTGAGCTTTCTCAGAATCATCCTTACCCCACAAAGTGAGATCTTGCATGGAATCCCAGACCAAGGGAGATTGACAGTCATCTTGTGTTTCTTCCACTTTCTAATAAATAATCATAACAGTTGTTGTCTTATACCAAGCTGCTTGCCTGTTGTCCTGTAGTCCATCCCAGCCTTGTGCAGGTCTACAGTTTTGTCCCTGGTGTCCTTAGACAGCTCTTTGGTCTTGGCTATGGTGGACAGGTTGGAGTGTGATTGATTGAGTGTGTGAACAGGTGTCTTTTATACAGTTAACAAGTTCAAACAGGTGCAATTAATACAGGTAAAGAGTGCAGAATAAGAGGGCTTCTTAAAGAAAAATTAACAGGTCTGTGTGAGCCAGAATTCTTGCTGGTTGGTAGGGGGTCAAATACTTATTTGCAGCAGTAACATAAAAATAAATTATAAAAATAAATAAATAAATAAAACATACATTTTTTTCATACGGATTTTTTTTTTTTTTTTTTTTTTTAGATTATGTCTCTCACAGTGGACATGCACCTAAGATGAAAATTTCAGACCCCTCCATGATTTCTAAGTGGGAGAACTTGCAAAATAGTAGGGTGTTCAAATATTTATTTTCCTCACTGTAGGTGCCTGGTCTTGAGAACCAGGGATGATAGGTTGAAAAGCTTTTTTATCCCATGGGAACTCTCCCTACCTAACTAAGTGGCTCAAGAATATGGACAGCATGTATATACATGACATTTACATGACAATTTATATGACAATATTGAGATACGATAAATTGGCCATATTGTACAGCCTTACTGTCAACTAGTTGAAAACTTTGAATATTAATTTACATCTACATTTTAAAAAATGCTAAAAGTGGCAGGGGGTTAAGAGGGCTGTAATTAGGGGGGGGGGGGGGTCAGCTGAAAAGCAAAAAAAAAAAAAAGAAAAAAGCTTAAAAAGGTGGGGGACATGGGGGCAGAGATCCCCCAGAAGCTGAACGGTTTTTGTCATGCTAATGCTCCCCTTAAGCATTTACTCAAAATAAAGTCTGAAGGACCTAAATGACATGGTGAGATGCTGACGAACTTCACTCGTTCATGTCCGCGACATATGCATATTATATGACAAAGAGGTTATATATACGCACAAATGAAACATAGTTTTGTAGCTAGCTAACATCCTATGCTAACATCTGTGAAATAATAAGCTCAGCGGTGCTATTAGGTTCCAAAAACAGTTTCACTTTTGGAAGTGTTCATTTCTTGCTAGCTTTTACATAATATTTGAGAAACATAAATAAACACACAAAACAAAGCGGTTTTGGAGAGAGCAGCCATTGACATCATGGTGCTCTACTCTGACTGGCTGTCACCCCCGCCACTCAAAAACAAACCAAACAGACTGAAACAAAATGTCACTTTTTAACCTCTTAAAATAATTCTTAAAGTAGGTCAAGGTTAGCCATCTTTGAACTTGTCCAAGGTCTGTATTCCAAAAATGTTCCTCTGTGAATTTGAAGACTATGGCAGTAACAGGACTGGACTTATGCTGAGCACATACAGATGGACAGACACAAATCCTTTGCAATACCTTCTGGGAAAAATAACTTCAGCATGCTTTCCTTCATAGTAGGACGAGGACTAATGGACCCTACCACTAGTGGAAAGTTCTCCATCATGGGTGTATTGAGTGGAGTAGATAGTGCTTCATATTTTGTACCTGACTGCGCTGAAGATCATCTTAATACAGTTTAATTATAAAAGCTTAGCTCATCCTGTTATACCTGCCGATGATGATTTCGATGTGTTTCCTTGGAGAAACAAATAACATGTTCCATTTCATCATCAATGTACCTCAGTATGTCAGAAAAATATTATGGAGTCCAGGTGCCTATTTGAGAATGAAAATTATTCTTTTTAACATCTAATTTTGTCACATATTACATGAGCTCAACTGAAATATAATTTAGTATGGCTGCTCTAATGACTCTGATCTGACTTTAACCCAGAACGTAAACCATTTCTTGGTGGGGAGACACTTTTCTCTTGGGCTCAACTTGTCAAGCAACATCTTCTGCAAATAGATTTATTTTATTCTAAGAAGATTTTCTTGTTTTCTGCCAACTGCAGCTTCAGCTTCTGCAGCTTTACAATTTACATTTGGATTTTAGTTCATTTGATCCAACAGTATTTTGCACGATCTGATTTAATAACGGCCAAGAAATGTTTATTAAACTAAGTGGTCAGCGGACCTATAATATTAGATAAAACTGCTTTGTGCACATCTGAATATCTGACAGCAACCAACTCAATTTTCAGAGGGTTTTCTTTTTTAAATACATATGCAGACAACAATTTTTCAAGTGCTGAAACTGCAGAGTGGCAAATAAGTTTATAAAATAACCAAAAGATTTTCACTTTTTTCTATTTCAGATTTCTCATTTTGATATGTACACAGGATTTTTGCTGTTAGATTATTTATTTACTTTAATTTGTTCAGGGTGGGTTTTTTTTTTTTTCTTCAATTTTTGATGGACGCCAAGGAGGCAAACAGTGAATTTATTTATTTATTTATTTATTTATTCTAGTGGATGAATATGTTTCACATTGACCTTGACCGTCAAATTTTTAAAGTTTAAAAAAACAAACCAAAAAAAACAAACCAAAACAGGGCTGTGGTGTGTAGCCTAATGTCTTAGCTTCAAAAGGTGTATATTTAAAGGACAATCGGTGACATCAATATTACAAATAAGGAAGTCTTTTTACTTCACAAAATAAATAAATTTACTTAATTGTTACACCATAAAAACCAAACATCTTCATATTTTCTCAGGGGAAATATCGGTAGTAAGAGCAGTTACTTGAGTTCAACCATTGATTCCCATGAAAAACCAAATTAAAAAAAATATAGAATGCAGAAATTGCTTCTGCTGCAGTGGATGCCACATTTAATGACTCCTTGCAATAAAAATGAATAAACAAACATTCAGGGGGAAATGAATGCAGTGCAGAGGCCTTACTCCATAATGTCAGACTGTTCACTGCATCATTGTTATTTATGCTGCAGAAAGTGAAAACTTGTTGGTGGAAAATGACTGGAATCACTTTCAGATAACCCGAACCTCTCTTTGCTTCGACCTCAGCTGGTCCCAGTATTCGTCTTTTTGCTACATGGTCCAACAAGGCTACGCACGTCTTCTTTATTTATGCCGCTGCATATCTTATGTAGCAAAGCTCCAGGCGGCGGCGTGTATATTTAGTTTGAGATTGGATGTGATGCTGAACTAAATAAGGCATTTAATCCATTTTTTATCAACAACCTGATTATCTTTAGTGCTTTAAGCCCACGTTTACTTTTGCTGTAGAAAACAGAATGAATAAAATGTCTGAATACAGCTTATAGAGTGAATGAATAATAACAGAAGGCAGTAGGTAGCAAGGCAGCTAATTCCACCGGAAAACCACAATAAGATTCCAGACACGCTCATTCTTCCTGGAGAAGACAACAAAAGCAGTAAGTCTGTCACAAATGAAGACTTGAGCTTTTCATAAAGCAGAGACAAGAGCATCATAAAAGAGATGGCACTCACCACTGGCCCTCATACATCTAATATGTGCACATGTGATAAAGCACCAAGTAGTGACAAAGCTTTGCACAGGCAATAAATAGGAATTCCACAGAGTGGAGCATTCATACTTTGGTTGAACAATAATTACAGGATTTTATGCATAGACAGTGTGGTGATCAGAGCATGGGTCTTGTGTGCAGAAGGTGGCCGGTTTGAAGGTGTCTCGGTGTCTCCTTGCCTCCCTCCTGCTCATCCAGCAGTAAAAGGGGGACCGGGCTTGTTCTAGTTGGGCGCTTCACACAAGTAAGGTCTAACCTTATCAACCCCTAGAGCAAGCACACAGGCGACAGTGGTAAGGAAAAACTCCCTCTGAGGATATTGAGGAAGAAACCTCAAGCAGACCAGAAAGGGGTGACCCACTGCTTAGGTCATATGAATAAAACACATTTTTAACAGTACAGAGGAACATCAAATTTTTTGAAAATTATTAAAACCACGCAGATGTCCAGGACAGCACAAGTTGCTTGGGTAGGGGAGGATTGGGTCTTCAGATCCAGTCTTCAAGCATATCCCATTTTGCAACTACCGTAGTTAACCTTCATTTGCACTCATACACAGTATAATCACCAGTGTTAAATTAACACTGACAGTGTACATATGGCCCTACTCTGGTCCAGTGGTGGGTACAGTTCAACTAATCCGATAGCAGATAATTATTGAAGCTAATGTTTTTGCTAGTGGATTAGCTTTTCAGATAAGTGTTAAAACCATCATTGGACAAATTATCCTCTGATAAATTTAGTTACGATAACTTTCAGTCCAATAACTTTTTTTTTTTTTGCTGGTAAAGTGAGCAAAGTTTAACGTCAAAAACATTTGTAAACCCTAAAATCAAACATTTTAGTCTGTTTTGTATTTGTGGCAGACTGGCTGCCTGTCACTTGCTAATGACATCATCATTAAGCACAAAACGTGATTGGCCGGTCGATGCAGGGAGCATTGTGAGTAGTGTTGTTCAGGTCCAAAATAACTTTTCAGTTATTGGATTAGTGGTTATTGAAGCTAACTTTTTGGTTAGCTATGCCCACCACTGCTCTGGTCAGAGTGGGACCATATGTGAGGCAACCATGCTAACCACTAAGCCATCATGCTGCCCCTGAATGAAATCATCAACAACATTTTTGATGATGTGTAGTGCTGGAAAATTGACTAATTGGGTGTGTTATGAATCAAGATCGTGTGACCTACAGAAAGTTGATATGACTTCATATTAGTATTTCATAATTAACATATGTATATACTTACTTGAAACTGCCATTCCAAATGTTTGACCTTTCAAGGTCAAAGGTCATACAACCAATAGAAAAGTGATGTGACTTAATATTAGTGTTTTATATACAGTAAAGTAGAGTGATGCCCGTAGGGATCCACGGGCTCTAGGTTGGGTAGCGTTTATAAAAAAGGTAGCTGACATTTTTGTGATAAGTGTGGTAATAAATTAAGCAAAGCTTGTATAATGAGAATGTTTTTTAGAACCTTAGACCTCACCCTTTTATTTCCTGTTAATTCTGAATTTTTTTTAATGCTGGGGAGGAGTCTGAAGGGTGAAAATGCACCAACGATGAATATACAAGATGATACCCACATGGTTGCCCCATAGCAGCCACAGATGTACAGCATCAAGTCCACGTGTGGTGGTGTCCTGGTTACAGAAGTTTGGGAACATTGCAACACTATCAACTCTGACCAATATGTGGACACTTTGCAAAAGATGCACACATGCTTGAAGACTGAAAAGGTTACTGGGTCAAATGTCAGATTGTCATTGCCCTTACTGTCTTCCTGTCCACTGGTAATATTACCTAGTAATTAAAAAAATGACAGTATTAAGTTTGTCACTTTTCTTGATTTTTCTTTTTTTTTTTTTCTTTTTTATAGTGAAAAGTGTGAACAAATTGACATGAAATAGTCATTTCATGGATGGATGGATGGAATGATCCCGGTGATATTTTTTTTCCATTCTTTATTGCAGACTAAATAAACTGTTTAAATTGACAGTCCACCAATTTACGCCAACAACTTTAGTGTAAAAGACGAAAACACTTTCAGAAGAAAGCTTACACAAAGGAACAACCTTTAAACATCTGCCACAAGAGTGCCAAGAGAAAACATCCACGTTAATGAAAGAGGAAATTGTTCTGCTTTCGTTAATTAAACATGAAAGCATTCTTCCTTTCTAATTAAAGATCCACTGAGTTGGCCAATTGAACCTTTGGTGTCTAAATATTTCTCCACAGTTCTTTTGACTTCTTTTTAGCAACACGACAGCAACAGCAGAAAGGTCTGTGATGGACTATTTGTCAGTGTAAAACAGAAGGGGGAAACAACTGAGGTACTTTGATGAGTGAAAAGGGGCAGGTACTGCAAGATAACAGCACATTATTGAAGAGCTAAAAGTACCTACATTAAAAAAAAAAACTAAGAAAAAAAAAACCCAGTAACTAGAGTTTGCAAAACTAGGACACCAGTCCAGTTTTGTAACATTGGTGTCCAGTTTGGTGATGTCAGATTTACATCTCTGCTTGTTGTGGATGATGTACCTCTGTTGGTTTCTGATGTGCACTGAACAGGTTTGAGGATGAGTGTGAAGTGACTGGGGTGAGGATCAGCACCTCCAAACCTGAGATTATGGTTCTCTGTTGGAAGAGGGCGGGTTGTCCATTTGGGTCAGGGAAGAGGTTTTGCTCTCTGTGGAGGAGTTCACAGTTGAGGTAATTTGGAGCACAAGATAAAAAGCCTGATTGCATCTGAGATTCTGCAGATCTGGTGTTAGACCTTTGCGGTGAAGAAAGTGCAGCTCTCAATTTGCCAGTTGATTTATGCTCCTGTCCACATCTGTGGTCATGAAATTTGGGTAATAACCAAAAGCGCAAGGTCATGGATACAAGCAGCAGAAATTATGTTCCTCCATCAGGTATCTGGGCTTCCACTCAGAGACAGGGTGTGAAACTAAGATAGCTGGGAGGGATTCAGAGTAGATCCTCTGCTTCTATGCATTGAAAGGAAGCAGATGAGGTGGTTTGGGCATCTGATGAGGATGCGCCCTTGTCTTCTAGGCATGTCCAACTAATGGAAGGCCCCCAGGAAGACCCAGAACATGCTGGAGCCATTACATCTCCCAGCTGGCTTGGGAATGTGTTGGGATCCCATAAGAGGAGTTAAAGGATTTGCATGAGGAGAGATAAGGGTGGCATGAGCTGGTTGGTCTACGATCACCACAATTTGAGTTTGGATAAGCAGCAGAAATAAATGGAATGAATGACTTATTTAGTGACAGTCACGAGTGTAATTTTGTCAAAGATCAATCAATCAATCAACTTTTTTCTTATATAGCGCCAAATCACAACAAACAGTTGCCCCAAGGCGCTCCACATTGCAAGGCAAGGCCATACAATAATTATGAAAAACCCCAACGGTCAAAACGACCCCCTATGAGCAAGCACTTGGCCACAGTGGGAAGGAAAAACTCCCTTTTAACAGGAAGAAACCTCCAGCAGAACCAGGCTCAGGGAGGGGCAGTCTTCTGCTGAGACTGGTTGGGGCTGAGGGAAAGAACCAGGAAAAAGAGATCGATCACTAATGATTAAATGCAGAGTGATGCATACGGAGCAAAAAGAGAAAGAAACAGTGCATCATGGGAACCCCCCCACAGTCTACGTCTAAAGCAACATAACCAAGGGATGGTCCAGGGTCACCCGATCCAGCCCTAACTATAAGCCTTAGCGAAAAGGAAAGTTTTAAGCCTAATCTTAAAAGTAGAGAGGGTATCTGTCTCCCTGATCTGAATTGGGAGCTGGTTCCACAGGAGAGGAGCCTGAAAGCTGAAGGCTCTGCCTCCCATTCTACTCTTACAAACCCTAGGAACCACAAGTAAGCCCGCAGTCTGAGAGCGAAGCGCTCTAATGGGGTAATATGGTACTACGAGGTCCCTAAGATAAGATGGGACCTGATTATTCAAAACCTTATAAGTAAGAAGAAGAATTTTAAATTCTATTCTAGCATTAACGGGAAGCCAATGAAGGGAGGCCAACACGGGTGAGATATGCTCTCTCCTGCTAGTCCCCGTCAGTACTCTAGCTGCAGCATTCTGAACCAACTGAAGGCTTTTTAGGGAACTTTTAGGACAACCTGATAATAATGAATTACAATAGTCCAGCCTAGAGGAAATAAATGCATGAATTAGTTTTTCAGCATCACTCTGAGACAAGACCTTTCTGATTTTAGAGATATTGCGTAAATGCAAAAAGGCGGTCCTACATATTTGTTTAATATGCGCTTTGAATGACATATCCTGATCAAAAATAACTCCAAGATTTCTCACAGTATTACTAGAGATCAGGGAAATGCCATCCAGAGTAACGATCTGGTTAGACACCATGCTTCTAAGATTTGTGGGGCCAAGTACAATAACTTCAGTTTTATCTGAGTTTAAAAGCAGGAAATTAGAGGTCATCCATGTCTTTATGTCTGTAAGACAATCCTGCAGTTTAGCTAACTGGTGTGTATCCTCTGGCTTCATGGATAGATAAAGCTGGGTATCATCTGCGTAACAATGAAAATTTAAGCAATACCATCTAATAATACTGCCCAAGGGAAGCATGTATAAAGTGAATAAAATTGGTCCTAGCACAGAACCTTGTGGAACTCCATAATTAACTTTAGTCTGTGAAGAAGATTCCCCATTTACATGAACAAACTGTAATCTATTAGACAAATATGATTCAAACCACCGCAGCGCAATGCCTTTAATACCTATGACATGCTCTAATCTCTGTAATAAAATTTTATGGTCAACAGTATCAAAAGCAGCACTGAGGTCCAACAGAACAAGCACAGAGATAAGTCCACTGTCCGAAGCCATAAGAAGATCATTTGTAACCTTCACTAATGCTGTTTCTGTACTATGATGAATTCTAAAACCTGACTGAAACTCTTCAAATAGACCATTCCTCTGCAGGTGATCAGTTAGCTGTTTTACAACTACCCTCTCAAGAATCTTTGAGAGAAAAGGAAGGTTGGAGATTGGCCTATAATTAGCTAAGATAGCTGGGTCAAGTGATGGCTTTTTAAGTAATGGTTTAATTACTGCCACCTTAAAGGCCTGTGGTACATAACCAACTAACAAAGATAGATTGATCATATTTAAGATTGAAACATTAAATAATGGTAGGACTTCCTTGAGCAGCCTGGCAGGAATGGGGTCTAATAAGCATGTTGATGGTTTGGATGAAGTAACTAATGAAAATAACTCAGACAGAACAATCGGAGAGAAAGAGTCTAACCAAATACCGGCATCACTGAAAGCAGCCAAAGATAACGATACATCTTTGGGATGGTTATGAGTAATTTTTTCTCTAATAGTCAAAATTTTGTTAGCAAAGAAAGTCATGAAGTCATTACTAGTTAAAGTTAATGGAATACTCAGCTCAATAGAGCTCTGACTCTTTGTCAGCCTGGCTACAGTGCTGAAAAGAAACCTGAGGTTGTTCTTATTTTCTTCAATTAGTGATGAGTAGAAAGATGTCCTAGCTTCACGGAGGGCTTTCTTATAGAGCAACAAACTCTTTTTCCAGGCTAAGTGAAGATCTTCTAAATTAGTGAGACGCCATTTCCTCTCCAACGTACGGGTTATCTGCTTTAAGCTACGAGTTTGTGAGTTATACCACGGAGTCAGACACTTCTGATTTAAAGCTCTCTTTTTCAGAGGAGCTACAGCATCCAAAGTTGTCTTCAATGAGGATGTAAAACTATTGACAAGATACTCTAACTCCCTTACAGAGTTTAGGTAGCTACTCTGCTCTGTGTTGGTATATGACATTAGAGAACATACAGAAGGAATCATATCCTTAAACCTAGTTACAGCGCTTTCTGAAAGACTTCTAGTGTAATGAAACTTATTCCCCACTGCAGGGTAGTCCATCAGGGTAAATGTAAATGTTATTAAAAAATGATCAGACAAAAGGGAGTTTTCAGGGAATACTGTTAAGTCTTCTATTTCCATACCATAAGTCAGAACAAGATCTAAAATATGATTAAAGTGGTGGGTGGACTCATTTACTTTTTGAGCAAAGCCGATAGAGTCTAATAATAGATTAAATGCAGTGTTGAGGCTGTCATTCTCAGCATCTGTGTGGATGTTAAAATCGCCCACTATAATTATCTTATCTGAGCTAAGCACTAAGTCAGACAAAAGGTCTGAAAATTCACAGAGAAACTCACAGTAACGACCAGGTGGACGATAGATAATAACATATAAAACTGGTTTTTGGGACTTCCAATTTGGATGGACAAGACTAAGAGACAAGCTTTCAAATGAATTAAAGCTCTGTCTAGGTTTTTGATTAATTAATAAGCTGGAATGGAAGATTACTGCTAATCCTCCGCCACGGCCCGTGCTACGAGCATTCTGACAGTTAGTGTGACTCGGGGGTGTTGACTCATTTAAACTAACATATTCATCCTGCTGTAACCAAGTTTCTGTTAGGCAGAATAAATCAATACGTTGATCAATTATTATATCATTTACCAACAGGGACTTAGAAGAAAGAGACCTAATGTTTAATAGACCACATTTAACTGTTTTAGTCTGTGGTGCAATTGAAGGTGCTATATTATTTTTTCTTTTTGAATTTTTATGCTTAAATAGATTTTTGCTAGTTATTGGTGGTCTGGGAGCAGGCACCGTCTCTACGGGGATGGGGTAATAAGGGGATGGCAGGGGGAGAGAAGCTGCAGAGAGGTGTATAAGACCACAGCTCTGCCTCCTGGTCCCAACGCTAGACAGTCACAGTTTGGAGGATCCCAAAAAATTGGCCAGATTTCTAGAAATGAGAGCTGCTCCCTCTAAAGTGGGATGGATGCCGTCTCTCCTAACAAGACCAGGTTTTCCCCAGAAGCTTTGCCAATTATCAATGAAGCCCACCTCATTTTTTGGACACCACTCAGACAGCCAGCAATTCAAGGAGAACATGCGGCTAAACATGTCACTCCCGGTCTGATTGGGGAGGGGCCCAGAGAAAACAACAGAGTCCGACATTGTTTTTGCAAAGTTACACACCGATTCAATGTTAATTTTAGTGACCTCCGATTGGCGTAACCGAGTGTCATTACTGCCGACGTGAATTACAATCTTACCAAATTTACGCTTAGCCTTAGCCAGCAATTTCAAATGTCCTTCGATGTCGCCTGCTCTGGCCCCCGGAAGACAATTGACAATGGTTGCTGGTGTCGCTAACTTCACATTTCTCAAAACAGAGTCGCCAATAACCAGAGTTTGATCCTCGGCGAGTGTATCGTCGAGTGGGGAAAAACGGTTAGAGATGTGAACGGGTTGACGGTGTACACAGGGCTTCTGTTTAGGGCTACGCTTCCTCCTCACAGTCACCCAGTCAGCCTGCCTTCCCGACTGCACGGGGTCTGCCAGGGGGGAACTAACGGCGGCTAAGCTACCTTGGTCCGCACCGACTACAGGGGCCTGGCTAGCTGTAGAATTTTCCACGGTGCGGAGCCGAGCCTCCAATTCGCCCAGCCTGACCTCCAAAGCTACGAATAAGCTGCACTTATTACAAGTACCGTTACTGCTAAAAGAGGCCGAGGAATAACTAAACATTTCACACCCAGAGCAGAAAAGTACTGGAGAGACAGGAGAAGCCGCCATGCTAAAACGGCTAAGAGCTAGTAGCTACGCTAAGCTAGCGGATTCCCAAACAGGGAATCCGACACTAGACAGGCTGTGGAGCAGCACAGGTAACGCACGACAACAGTGCTAAAATAAAATAAAAATCCACTAGACAGGCTGTGGAGCAGCACAGGTAACGCACAACAACAGTGCTAAAAATTAAAATAAAATAAAAATAAAAATCCACTGGACAGGCTGTGGAGCAGCACAGGCAACGCACGACAACAGTGCTAAAACAAAATAAAAATCCACTAGACAGGCTGTGGAGCAGCACAGGTAACGCACGACAACAGTGCTAAAACAGATGGCCGTGATGTTCATGTTACGTTCACCTGCGTGAAGTGATGCCCAAACCTGTGCCCAATAAGGAGAATGGTTTTCCTGATGGTTATCATAAAGAATATGTTAAAGGTCTGGTGCATAGGTGCCTCATTGTTGGCAACTGCAGTGACTGGAGAAGGTCAAGGAGACACCCACATTTCACATGTCCAGCTAGCAGGAGGTGGTAATGGCAGAAAATATTTTTTATTCAAATATGCTTACATCCGCTTCAGAGATTGTGCATTGTGTAATTTGGGAGATATTTCATATAGGAAGTGGGTGTCTACCATGACAAAAAAAACCCACCCCATGCAAAAAAGAAAACTGCAGTATATACTGTAATTTTAACATCTTTCGAAATATTAGAATGTAATTGTTTTGACTTCATGATTAGTTTTGATGAACTCTGCATTGAACACAACGTTCAAGTTTATGATATGTAATGCTCCTGATTTGGTAGTACTTGTTTTAGAGAAGTCACAAAAGCTACATAAGTACTGATATTATTACAGTGATCATGCAATTACACATGTAATTTCAAGTCACAGCATGGCAAGTTGTAGTAAATCAAGTGTCATGGCCAAGCCAAAAACAAGATCTCAGGCTAAAGAATTTGATAAAATCTTTGACAATGGTTTATGTTTTTAAAGTTTTTGAAGAGCATGGCCTCCAATTAAGTTCTGTTATTCACACAGTGTGACTGAAATAAAACCTTTGACAATGGTTTATGTTTTTAAAGTTTTTGAAGAGCATGGCCTCCTCCTAAGTTCTGTTATTCACACAGTGTGACTGAAATAAAACCTTTGACAATGGTTTATGTTTTTAAAGTTTTTGAAGAGCACGGCCTCCTCCTAAGTTCTGTTATTCACACAGTGTTACTAAAATAAAACCTTTGTGATTATAAAGTTTTTGAAGAGCATGGACAAACTTTACACATAGCGGAATAGCCAGATAATTGAAAATAGAGCATACTTTGTTACATTCAAGGGGTGGGGGGTTATTTTCAAGATATAGGATTAATTTTGATGCCAAAATGCTGGTATTAATATTGTGAATCATTTCCCAAGTGGATGTATTGAAATTCTGACTTGTGATTTTACCACCTCCTGCTATGTCCACTGTGAATAAATGGTTACTTTCAAGAGGTGTGGATGGACGGGTTGTCTGCCTGGGTGGTTGCCATCGAGAACCCAAGGTGGTTCCAGCGACCTGCGACTGGCTGCAGTACATGCTTCCAAACCTGACACCCAACCCGTTAAGTTATTGGTCTCATCACAGCCTTAAATATGTTTACTGGTGTGTTTTTCCACTCTGTAGTTCCACGTTATTGGATCAGATCTCAAAAACGACGCCGTGCTCTTTCAGAAACCATTAGCTGCCTTGTAGTTTTCCCGACCATAAAATTTCCATCATTTATCCATCCATCCATCCATTCATTTTCTTCCGCTTTATCCGGAGTCGGGTCGCGGGAGCAGCAGCTCAAGCAAAGCCGCCCAGACCTCCCGATCCACACACACCTCCTCCAGCTCCTCCGGGGGAACCCCAAGGCGTTCCCAAGCCAGCTGAGAGATATAGTCCCTCCAGCGTGTCTTGGGTCTTCCCCGAGGCCTCCTCCCAATGGGACGTGCCCGGAACACCTCTCCAGCGAGGCGTCCAAGGGGCATCCGAAAAAGATGCCCGAGCCACCTCAACTGACTCCTTTCGACGTGAAGGAGCAGCAGCTTGACTCCGAGCTCCTCCCGAGTGATCATCCATCATTTATATTTGTATAAATATAATGTATATAATAGCCTATTGCATGTGTGAAGTCTGCAAGGCAATCAACCCCATGCAGTCCTGTTCCAGAGCTGTGATCGAAGAGAACAGCAGAGCTGCCTCAGGAGCTTCAACTGATTCCAGAAAGTTTGATTCAATAAATTCTTCAAGCTCTCTTTTATATTGCTGCTTTTATGTAATGAGTTTTCCGTTCCTTTTTGGGAGGAGGGGCCTCATGAGGATTTATTTCCACATTTCTTACTTTGCTTGTGTAGCTTTTGCTTTTATTACTAATATTATTTATTGCATTCTTCGCCTCCTGGTTAAACACTTTGGAACTGTCACTTGAAAAGTACAAGCAAATTGAAAATGATAAATATGCTCAATTGTTGAAAGTGCAGGGGGGATGGAATTAGACCAGCACATACTGGCAGTGAAGGACAGTAAGCCCGTATTTAATGTTACTGTGGTTCTTCTGGGTTGGCGGCGGCTGTCACAAGGTACAGTCCACTCCTCAATGTTTGATCCGGTTGCTTGTGGCTCAGTGTGTTATATCCAGAGGTCTGTCATTTCGTTTGGTAGCCTGAAGGTTTAATCCTCCTCTTTCTCTGAGATTGCCCCTATTCTCACCTCAAATTACATTGTGCAATTTCCCATCTCAGTCTAAACTGTACATTTAAAACTGCGATCAAGTCTGAAAACAAGTATCTTTTGCAAAGCTATTAAAACTGTTTCATTAATAAAATGATACTTTGTAACACACTGTTTGAATTCATGTAACTGCAGTCATGATTGTGACAGAACAAGAATGTTAGATTTGGTTAATGTGTGTTTCTGTTGTTGACTTGACAAGAGAAGATTACATGTCCCATATTAAAGCAGAGACAGTAAAAGCATCTTTAATGCTGAAATAACCAAATCAGTGATGGTTTGTGAAAAATATTCTCAGTATTGTGATTGCAAGATGTGCAAATTAAGATATCAACATGAAGAAATGAAACGCTGTATTTACTTAATTGAGTTATGTCAACCAGACCTACAAAGTGTTTATTAAAAGAAAAATAAAAACCAAAGCCTACTTGATGGAGGTAATAAAACAATTCACACCAAAGTTGTACCATAGAACAGATCAAACCGAGGGGTGCAGGAGTTAACATTGTTGCCGCAGAACTATATATATATATATATATATATATATATATACCACTTTTGGTGCAATATAAAGTGGTTCCTCTATTATTGAGTCAAACAAAACTTAGCACTATTTCACAAAATATTTGCTTGTGTGTACCAAAGTGGGATAAGGAGATAGATGACATTATACAGACCTGGGTTTGATTCCCAGACACTATCTGGCTGTATTCTTTGCATTATCCCAGTCCACACGTCTTGACTTGAGAGGTAACCCATCCTGTATCAGGGGGAGTTGTTGACTGTCATCAGTTTCTCATTATGATATGTAAGGATTAAACAACGAGAAGCCATGCATTATACAGTTTGAATGCACAACGTGGAGTCTAAAACACCACGACACGAAGCGGAGTGGTGTTACTCCGCGAAGTGCATTCAAACCGTATAATGCACGGCTTCTCGTTGTTTAATCCGCTTATACCATGGTGCCACACAGTGAGCTAACACAAATATTTATTTAACAACTTGATAAAAATGCATAAGTATTTGGGACTATTTTATGCCAGTCTCAAGATATTTTGCCTCCGATGCGCTTACCGAGTCTGCGGGCCCAGTAAACGCCGCAGTGGGCCACTCACACTGCCCGTCTCTCTGCTGTGTGGAGCTGCGGCCAACTCCGGCAACAGGTCCAGAGACTACGCTCGCTGTTTTGATGCGGAGCACTCTGACAGCCCACAAGGATAGAACCGTTCTCTTCTTCTTTCCCGTCTTCAATCTTGTCCAGTTGGGCCAATGTTAAATCTTTATGCCGTTGCTTTTGCTGTTCTTCTCGTTTGCTCTTCTCCTCTTTCTATTCCTCAAACGTTTTATTTTGGCCAAAAATATTAAAATTCGCTTGGAAATTCGCGTTTCTGTCATTCACCCGTCAAAACACAGCTGATCTGCGCCAACTGATTTGCGCGTTGCTATGGTGACGACTAGAGCGGAGTGATTATAACAGACTTAACTCCCCGAACTATGTGTGCGTTTACACGAAAATAATGCACGCCAGTTAGACATGGAATTCTCACTGACCATGGTATAACTGAAGATAATCACCAGCACCAATGGCACCTTCAAACCTCCATAGGACTGACTTCTGCTTCCTGACAAAGGTGGTTGAGAGGATTGGCAATCCAGACACTGCAAAAATAGTCACCATTATAATGCAACATGAGGGTGGTGCTGAATGTATCACCCCCATCGGGATGGAGCAGCACCACACTGGACAAGCAGTCCTCTCACTGATCTTGTGTACTTTGGGTCAAGACACGTTGAGAGAATTGTTTAATTTTAATCCTCAGAGCCATAAAACCCTCTGACCACCTTTGATCAACCTGCTAATCAGAACATACGTAAGTAGTGTTGTTCTAAGTATGTTATTTGCACAAACATCTGTGCATAGAGGAAAACTCAGACTGACCAATTAAAGTGTTTTCTCTGTGTTCTCCCGCCGTGTTCCTCTTGACGTCCACAGTGATAACAGCAGGAGAGACAGATTTGCTCCACACAATAGTGATTTTTCACAGTTGCTGCCTTTGCTGGAAAAGTCTTTGGAAGTTTCCATTTTGTTGAGTTGGCAACTTCTCATCGCCATTTGTACACAGGGACACACGTGCACAATTACAAGTTCAAACACAATGAACAGATAAATACATACATGCTCTTTGCCAAGTTACACTCAGCACAAGAGAGTTTAAAGAAGAAGGAAAGTGACTGAAAAAAAAAATATATATAACACAAAGTTAAAATACCCTCGGCCACATGAGCATTGTGTTCTTTATAATTTGCAGATGTTTAATTAATAATATCCTAATGTCTTACCATTTGAACATGTTCACTAAAGCCCCTCTATCAATCAATCATAAACAATATTTACATTTTAACTGCCTTGCATGTGCGCATATATAAACTTTTGACAAGAGTGGAAGTTTTGCAAATTCAGGAATATTTGTAGATCACCCTCCGTACATTTGCAGGTATTAATGAGACAAATTTAAGTCCATAGAAAGTTAGCTTTGAATTAGGAGACATTAGTGTGCATGCTCACATCTATATCAGTTCAGAGGTGTTATTAGGTTCCAAAAACATGTTATTTGGTTGCAAAAACAACGTTTTCAGTTTTAGAAGTGTTTATTTCTCACTAGCTTTTACATAATATATGAGAAAGGTGGTATTTCTAGCCAAAAAAGAAGTGAAGTTAGCAGCTAGTTAAATCAGGAAATGACATCACCATATTAGCGTCCGCTAAATGTTTTGCAAATCCTTCCAGAGGTGTTATTGGGTTACAAAAACTGCAATTTCAGGTTTAGAAGTGTTTTTTTCGCTAGCGTTTACATAATATTTAATTTATATAGCACCAAATTACAACAAAGTTGCCTCAAGGCGCTTCACACAAGTAAGGTCTAACCTTACCAGCCACTAGAGCAAGCACACAGGCAACAGTGGTAAGTAAAAACTCCCTCTGAAGATTTGAGGAAGAAACTTCAAGCAGACCAGACTCAGAGGGGTGACCCTCTGCTTGGGTCATGATACCAATTGGTAAGGTTAGACCTTACCAATCGGTATCATGGTAATCGAAGAAATACTAAGGTGATCGGCCACTAGCCCCAAGCTTCACTAAAAGACCCAGTCTTTAGATAAAGTTGAGGCTGCGACCCACTCTGTTTACTTTTAAAAGGGTAAAAAGCGTAGAACTATACTATGCCAGTATGCTCGCCATACGAAAGGGAAAATAAGTGGGTCTTAAGTGTGGACTTGAAAGTCTCTACAGAATCTGACTGTTTTATTGACGCAGGGAAATCATTCCACAAAGCAGGTGCATGATAAGAGAAAGCTCTGTGACCCGCAGACTTTTTATTCACCCTAGGGACACAAAGTAGTCCTGCATCCTCAGAACGCAAAGCCTGGGCCGGTACGTAGGGTTTAAGTAGGTCAGCTAAGTAGAAAGTGTCAATCCATGAACAATGTTATAGGTTAGTTAGTAAAAGAACCTTAAAATCTGATCTCACTGGGACAGGAAGCCAGTGAAGAGATGCCAAAATGGGTGTAATGTGGTCAAACTTTCTGCTTCATGTCAAAGGTCTTGCAGCAGCATTTTGAACCAACTGGAGATGGTGGAATGTGGTAAACCAGAAAATAGAACATTGCAGTAGTCCAATCTAGAAGAGATAAATGCATGGATCAGTGTCTCAGCATCAGCCATAGACAAGATGGGACGAATCTTCTCTATATTTCACAGGTGGAAGAAAGCAGTCATCGTAATATCGCTAATGTGGAGGTCAAATGACAACGTAGGATCAAAAATTACCCCGAGGTTCCTCACTTTGTCAGTGTGATGTATGACACATGAGCCTAGGCTAAGCGCTAGCTGGTCAAATTGATGCAAATGTCTCACTGGACTAAGAACCATCATTTCAGTCTTGTCAGAGTTTAAAAGTAGGAAAATGTTAGAAGTCCAGCTTTTCACTGATAATATATGAGAAAGGTGTTATTTCTAGCCAAAAACGAAGCAAAGTTAGCAGCTAGCAACACCAGGAAGTGATGTCACCATGCTAATGACGTGACTTGACTGTTCAAGCTCACCCAAGGTCAATGATCACGTGAGAAATAGAAATACTTCATCTTGATATTTAAAAGTAAATCATGGTTGTGTACTTAATTCCTCAAAATAATCATGAATATATATTGTCCATATGCACCGAGCTTTGACTTTTAAAGACTTTTTCCCAAAATCAAATCACATCACTGTCTTTAGCTGTCCCTCAATCATTCCACTGATTTTGGTCCACAGATAGATCGGACTGAAACAATTCAGTAATGATAAATTCAATAATAACAGAGAGATTAATTAATAATGATAAATAATCATTAGCTGTAGCTCTGTCTGTATGAGCAGGCTTGATGGACACGTCCTCTGTGTCATATTCTGTGTTTGTGTGGATGACAGGAAAGCGAGAGAAAGAAAGACAGAATATCAGCAAACCTTTGGAGATGAAAAGACTCAAGAGTAACATGAATGTGCTTCTGAGCAGCTTAGTGATGAGCCAGAGGAAAGAGCTTGCAGAAAATAATTGCATTTCATTTTGGTCTGCAGCAAAAAAAAAAAAGATGCCATCTCATCTGAGCTCCTGCTACAGGTATCAGAAAAGCAGAGAAATGTCTGAGTCCCTCAAATAATTTATATGATGTACAAAGCACTGCCAGAGGAATGAAAATGCTTCTGTTTGATAATGTTGAAAATCCCACGGTGCATCATAAAAACGGTTGAGTCCCTCACTACACAAACAGCGATAGTTTCTGCAGTTACACGTCAATCATCCACAGATAAGAAGTGGCTCCTGATGTTATAGTGACTGAACGTGCACGAGACAAACTGACACCAAAGTTCACAACGATCGCGATGAAGATTCTGATCCTGTCAGACTTTTCATTTGGAACAATTGCCTCAACTCCTTATATTTTTTGTTTCCACACAATGCTGGAATAGAATTTATATTGTATATTACCTCCAAAAATAACAGTTATCTTCATAACAGATTAACTGGAAGTAAAGCAAATATAATTTTAACAATGTGATCATTTTGATATCAATATAATGTCATAGATTTAAATATGCTGATTAAAAACTATAAACAGTATAACACATGATGCGAGTTATATTACAAATTTGCATTTGAAATAAAAGGATTTTTTAAATGTAATATTCTGATCACTTCTCAGTGTATTTGTTGTGTCTGTCTATTCACTTATCTGGCGGAAAGCAGAGCGAAGCAGTCGTGGCCCACGCCGGTCCTCCGGGGAGACAGCTGCAACAATGTATCAACTGGAATCAATATCGGAATATTCAGACTGAGAGTATTACCTCCGTAGAAGAACGATATCTCGGCGACGTGGTGGAGGTGTCATCCTGCTTTTATCCGGGGTGAAGTGCAGATGATTGGTGACAGCTGTCACAGTTGATGAGTGACAGCTGTCACCTCGGCTGTTCCTGTGAGGCGGCAGCGCCCTCTCGTGCCTGAAGCCCGCACTTCAGGCAGGGCGCCCTCTGGTGGTGGGCCAGCAGTACCTCCTCTTCTGGCGGCCCACACAACAGGACCCCTCCCCTCAACGGGCGCCTCCTGGCACCCGACCAGGCTTGTCCGAGTGGCGACGGTAGAAATCGGCCAGGAGGGCCGGGTCCAGGATGAAGCTCCTCTTCACCCAGGAGCGTTCTTTGGGTCCATACCCCTCCCAGTCCACCAAATATTGGAAACCCCGGCCCATTCGACGGACGTCCAGGAGCCGGCGCACTGTCCAAGCTGGCTCCCCGTCGATGATACGGGCAGGAGGCGGCGCCGGACCGGGTGTACAGAGGGGTGAGGTGTGATGTGGTTTCAATCTTGAAACGTGGAATACTGGATGGATCCGCAGTGAGGCCGGAAGTTGGAGCCCCACCGCGGCGGGACTGAGGACCTTGAGGATCTTGAAGGGCCCAATGTACCGGTCCTTCAGTTTGGGGGAATCCACCTGGAGGGGAATGTCCCTTGTGGATAGCCACCCCTCCTGCCCGATATGCGGGGGCCGGGGACCATCGACGGTCTGCATGGGTCTTTGCCCTCGTCCGGGCCCTCAACAAGGCCGAACGGGCGGTGCGCCACACCCGACGGCATCTCCGCAGGTGGGCCTGGACCGAGGGTACACCGACCTCTCCCTCCACCACAGGAAACAAAAGGGGCTGGTACCCCAGACACACCTCGAACGGGGAGAGGCCGGTGGCAGAGGACACTTGGCTGTTGTGCGCATACTCAATCCAGGCAAGGTGTTCACTCCAAGCCGTCGGGTGTGCGGATGTGGTACATCGCAGGGCCTGCTCCAGCTCTTGGTTAGCCTGTTCAGCCTGTCCGTTGGTCTGAGGGTGATACCCAGACGAGAGGCTCACGGTGGCCCCCAGCTCCCGGCAGAAACTTCTCCAAACCTGCGAGGAAAACTGGGGACCACGATCTGAGACAATGTCTGTTGGTATCCTATGCAGACGTACGACATGGTGGACCAGGAGATCCGCTGTCTCCTGGGCCGACGGGAGCTTTGGGAGGGCCACGAAGTGGGCCGCCTTGGAGAACCGGTCCACTATCATGAGGATGGTGGTGTGCCCCCGGGACGGCGGGAGGCCCGTGACGAAATCCAGACCAATGTGGGACCAGGGGCGATGAGGCACAGGAAGCGGTTGAAGGAGTCCCTGTGCCTTTTGGTGGTCCGCCTTGCCCCTGGCGCAGGTGGTGCAGGCCTGGATGTAAGCCCGGGCGTCAGCCTCCAGGGACGCCTACCAGAAGCGCTGCCGGACCACTGCTACGGTCCTACGCACCCCTGGGTGGCAGGAGAGCTTGGACCCATGACAGAAGTCCAGGACGGCAGCCCTGGCTTCTGGTGGGACGTATAGTCTGTTCTTTGGCCCTGTTCCGGGATCCGGGCTCCGTGCCAGGGCCTCCCGGACGGTCTTCTCCACGTTCCAGGTAAGGGTGGCCACGATAGTGGACTCCGGTACGATGGGTTCCGGTGGATCCGACAGCTCGGTTTTGACTTCATGTTCATGCACCCGGGACAAGGCATCCGACCTCTGGTTCTTGGTCCCGGGGCGGTAAGTAATTCGGAAGTCAAAACGGCCGAAGAACAGTGACCAGCGGGCTTGCCTGGGGTTCAGCCGCCTGGCGGTTCTGATATACTCCAGGTTCCGGTGGTCAGTAAAAACCGTGAATGGCACTGACGCTCCCTCCAACAGGTGTCTCCACTCCTCAAGAGCCTCTTTCACCGCTAGGAATTCTCGATTGCCCACGTCATAGTTCCGTTCTGCTGGGTCAACCTGCGGGAGAAATAGGCACACATGGGTGAAGAACCTTATCAGTCTCTCCGCTCTGGGATAGCACGGCTCCTATCCCTGAGTCAGAGGCATCCACTTCAACCACAAACTGGCGACTGGGATCGGGCTGCACCAAGACGGGTGCAGTCGAGAAGCGCTGTTTCAACTCCCTGAACGTGGCATCGCACCGATCCGACCAGGTGAAGGGGACTTTTGGAGAGGTCAGGGCTGTCAGGGGGCTAACTACCTGACTATACCCCTTAATGAACCTCCTGTAAAAATTTGCGAAGCCGAGGAACTGTTGCAGCTTCCTAGAGCTCGTAGGTTGGGGCCAGTCTCTCACCGCCGCGACCTTGGCCGGATCCGGGGCGACGGAGTTGGAGGAGATTATGAACCCCAGGAAGGACAAAGAGGTGCGATGAAACTCACACTTCTCGCCCTTCACAAACAGCCGGTTCTCCAACAACCGCTGCAGGACCTGACGTACATGCCGTACAAGAGTCTCAGGGTCCGTAGAAAAAATGAGTATATCGTCCAGATATACGAAGATGAATCGGTGCAGGAAGTCCCGCAAGACGTCATTTACCAAAGCTTGGAACGTCGCGGGGGCGTTAGTGAGGTCGAACGGCATGACCAGGTACTCAAAATGACCTAACGGGGTGTTGAATGCCATCTTCCACTCGTCTCCCTTCCGGACCCGAACTAGGTGATATGCGTTCCTAAGATCCAGCTTTGTGAATATTTTGGCTCCATGCAGGGGGGTGAACACCGAATCCAACAAAGGCAACGGGTATCGGTTGCGAACCGTGATCTCGTTCAGCCCCCGATAATCAATGCATGGACGAAGACCGCCATCTTTCTTGCCCACAAAAAAGAAACCTGCTCCCATCGGGGAGGTGGAGTTCCGGATCAGCCCGGCAGCTAAGGAGTCCCGGATGTAGGTCTCCATCGATTCGCGCTCAGGTCGTGAGAGGTTGTACAGCCTGCTGGACGGCAACTCCACGCCTGGAATCAAATCGATGGCGCAATCGTACGGACGGTGCGGGGGAAGGGTGAGTGCCCGATCCTTGCTGAAAACGTCAGCAAGATCGTGGTACTCCACCGGCACCACCGACAGATTGGGAGGGACTTTGACCTGCTCCTTAGCCTGGGAACCGGGAGGGACCGAGGATCCTAAACACACCCGATGGCAGGTCTCGCTCCACTGTACCACCACCCCAGACGGGCAATCAATCCGGGGATTGTGTTTTAGCATCCATGGGAACCCCAGAATCACACGGGAGGTAGAGGGAGTCACAAAAAACTCTATTTCCTCCCGATGATTCCCTGACACCACCAGAGTTACTGGTAGTGTCCTGTGTGTGATTAAAGGGAGTAGGGTGCCATCTAGTGCTCGCACCTGCAATGGCAAGGCAACGCCACCAGAGGGAGCCCGACCTCCCTGGCCCATCTGCTATCTAGCAGATTCCCTTCTGACCCTGTGTCTACCAGTGCTGGGGCCTGAAGGGTTAAATCCCCGCTACGGATTGTAACTGGGAGCCGTGTGGAAATATGTGTGTGTCCCACGTGAATTTCTTGGCCCACCCTAAGCCCAGTTTCTAGGGGTGGGTGTTGGTGTTTAACCGTTCGGGGCAGTCTCTCAATTGGTGCTCAATTGAGCCACAACCAAACACGCCCCACGGGGAAGCCTCCTCTGTCTATTCGGTGGTCTAAATGTGGCCCTGCTCGTGTCCATAGCTTCGTCAGCAGGGGGAGCTGTAGCCACACGGGGTGTAGAGGTCATGGAGCGTGGGAAGGGCGGACCTTTTTTGGACCCGGAAGGAAGAGGGACGGCGCGTGCCCGGCCACGCCCTTCGTCTCGTTCCCGACGGCGTTCCTCCAACCGATTGTCTAACCGTATAACAAGGTCGATAAGCCCATCTAATTCCCGCGGTTCGTCCTTGGCCACCAGGTGCTCCTTCAGGACCGACGACAGTCCATTTACGAAGGCGGCGCGGAGCGCAGTGTTATTCCAGCCGGACCTCGCAGCCGCAATGCGGAAGTCGACTGCATAAGCGGCTGCGCTCCGGCGTCCCTGTCTCATTGACAGCAGCACAGTTGATGCGGTCTCTCCCCTGTTAGGGTGATCAAACACGGTTTTGAACTCCCTCACAAACCCAGTGTACGTATGAAGGAGCTGTGAATTTTGCTCCCAAAGCGCCGTAGCCCATGCGCGTGCCTCTCCTCGAAGCAGATTAATCACATAAGCTACTTTATTAGCATCAGACGCGTACATGACGGGACGTTGTGCAAAGACGAGTGAACACTGCATGAGAAAGTCCGCGCATGTCTCCACACAACCTCCGTACGACTCTGGGGGCTTATGTATGCTTCAGGGGATGGTGGGAGGGGTTGTTGAACGACCACTGGAACATTTATATCCTGCACAGGGTCGGCAGGAGGAGGAGCTGCAGCAGCACCCTGAGCGCTCGCTGCCACCTGTGCGGAGAGAGCCTCCACCCTGCAGTTCAGGAGGATGTTTTGCTCGGTCATCTGATCCAACCGAGCCGTAAAGGCGGTGAGGATGTGCTGCAACTCACCAATCACGCCTCCTGCAGACGCCTGTGCACCCTGCTCTCCCATTGGCCGTTCAATCGCTGGGTGACGCCCCTCGGAGTCCATGACGCTGGCCGAGATATCCTGTTGTGAAAGTGTAGTGACACGGACCCACAACAGGGGGCGTAAATGAACGGACAATAGAAGGAGTTAAATTTGAACACTTTACTGTTGTGAATGCCACAACCACACACAGCAGATTATAGAATAAATACAAAAGTCAATGGATAAAGGTGTCGTGTGGGCAGGCTCGACAATAGGAGACGTCCGTCTAGAGAAGAACCGGAACCACACGATTTCCTCCGCCACCGAACCCGAAGGATACCGGAGCCGCCAGGTCCCGAGTCCCTCAGGTGGCCACCGTCTCCGCGTGTCGGATCTGGTACTGCTGGCGAAGAGCAAAGACAGTCAAGTGTGGGTGTGTATGTACACCCAGTAACAACAACGGTGGGAAGTCCACCTCCACCTCTAACACACACTCGTGCAGCGTCTGTCTATTCACTTATCTGGCGGAAAGCAGAGCGAAGCAGTCGCAGCCCACGCCGGTCCTCCGGGGAGACAGCTGCAACAATGTATCAACTGGAATCAATATCGGAATATTCAGGCTGAGAGTATTACCTCCGTAGAAGAACGATATCTCGGCGACGTGGTGGAGGTGTCATCCTGCCTTTATCCGGGGTGAAGTGCAGATGATCGGTGACAGCTGTCACAGTTGATGAGTGACAGCTGTCACCTCGGCTGTTCCTGTGAGGCGGCAGCGCCCTCTCATGCCTGAAGCCCGCACTTCAGGCAGGGCGCCCTCTGGTGGTGGGCCAGCAGTACCTCCTCTTCTGGCGGCCCACACAACAGTATTATGATGTATCGTACGTGTACTAGAATAAATATTTTGTAGTGCATGATAATATCACCTGATATGAGCCACAAAAATATTTCACAAAGATATCAGTATTGCCATTTTTTTTCTTTTTTTTTTTTGAAACATGGAAACTTTTACTTTACCAAGCACACAATGCAGAAAATCAAATCAAATCAATTTTATTTATATAGCGCCAAATCACAACAAACAGTTGCCCCAAGGCGCTTCATATTGCAAGGCAAAGCCATACAATAATTACAGAAAAACCCCAACTGTCAAAACGACCCCCTGTGAGCAAGCACTTGGCGACATTGGGAAGGAAAAACTCCCTTTTAACAGGAAGTAACCTCCAGCAGAACCAGGCTCAGGGAGGGGCAGTCTTCTGCTGGGACTGGTTGGGGCTGAGGGAGAGAACCAGGAAAAAGACATGCTGTGGAGGGGAGCAGAGATCAATCACTAATGATTAAATGCAGAGTGGTGCATACAGAGCAAAAAGAGAAAGAAACACTCAGTGCATCATGGGAACCCCCCAGCAGTCTAAGTCTATAGCAGCATAAATAAGGGATGGTTCAGGGTCACCTGATCCAGCCCTAACTATAAGCTTTAGCAAAAAGGAAAGTTTTAAGCCTAATCTTAAAAGTAGAGATGGTGTCTGTCTCCCTGATCTGAATTGGGAGCTGGTTCCAGAGGAGAGGAGCCTGAAAGCTGAAGGCTCTGCCTCCCATTCTACTCTTACAAACCCTAGGACCTACAAGTAAGCCTGCAGTCTGAGAGCAAAGTGCTCTATTGGGGTGATATGGTGCTATGAGGTCCCTAAGATAAGATGGGACCTGATTATTCAAAACCTTATAAGTAAGAAGAAGAATTTTAAATTCTATTCTAGAATTAACAGGAAGCCAATGAAGAGAGGCCAGTATGGGTGAGATATGCTCTGAAAACACTGTGGCTGTTGCAAAACAGTGTCATGATATAGTTTGTCCACCAGATGGCAGCACTGATTACAAGTCGTCAAGAATAGCTGGGACTCCATCATGCCTCACATTAGCTACAAGAGACAGAGGCAAAGCAACCAGCTGCCAGTCATTTTCAGTCAGAGTGGCTGTTTTACAGTGACAAGTGGTTGTTATACTGCCAGATAGGTGCAGCCAAAATAGAAGAGATGTCTATATTATCCAAATGCTGAGTGATGCGGCATGACAACTGCCAGTCAGAGTGGAGACAGTGTGATCCCTAGTTACATTTCTTTGTCATAAAGTTTTGATAATGTTAGGAATCAGTGCCATTTTTATTGCCATTTATATTTTCCAGATATATCAGCATTGTAACAGTTTTACGACCTAATTTCTGTATCTGGTCCCCAAAAATCCATATTGATCAGGTCTGAGTGTATATCTAGGATCATTCTGCCATGAGAAGAGGATTAATCAAAGGAATCATCCTGAAGTAAAACTAAGAAGCAGTTTCTTTTGCAACAACCATTTTGTTCATGGTGTGTGCACAGTTGATTTGTGCGTGTGCCATTTCTCACTGCAGTTATCGGTGCTATTTTGTTTACCTAGCCGGTAGTTGCGCCTTCTCTCAGTCGCCCAGCAACCACATTCCTGAGCGTTTCCAGTCCAACACGAACTTTATATAGAAGTCCAAAATTGCTCTCAGTCAACTTGGAAAAACAGTTAGTTAAAAAAAAAAAAAAAATTCTGATGTAGTTTGTGCACTGACTTTGTGTACTTCAAAAAAAACAAAAAAAAAACCTTTTGTACTTCCTCAGTCCAGCAAAAAATTATGTCAGAAATTAGTCCAGCTCTTCATCCTAACAGCTCTTCATGCCTTCAGATGGCTTAAGCGTAGTGGATTTGTTTTTGTGTGTGTAAATTAGCACACTTACACACACACACACACACACACACACACACACACTCACTTAGCTTGTTCAAATTGTTCTCCGTCAGCAAAACAAGCTACCATGTTTAGCGGGGGGTTTGCAGCGTGCAATGGTACAAAACGTATGGAACCAACTTTGCATGGTGAATGCAAAGCAACACAAATGGGATGATTAATCCATGTCACAGTGACATACAAAGCACCAATCAAATGACAAGGATCCACCCAGCCGTTATATAATAAACTAATATTTTACTCTAGTTTGTCCAATTAGTTATGGGCTTTAAAAAAAGCAAAAACAACAAACCCAACAACAAAAAATAAAACAAACCTGTGTCTAAAAATGGTTGCAATTCCTAAATGGTTAAGGGGATATTTTTGTTCTCCACATCTTAATCGTTTGATTTTAACTCCACTGTGACGGTGAATGTAAAAATTGTGTCACTGTCCAAATAGTTATGGACGTGACTGTGTGTGGATTATTGTGGCTTGTTTTAGATTAATTTAATTCTGCTGAAGATATAACTGGATATCATAATATTAATGAAATACACACACACACACACACAAAATAGTAAATACAGTAAATCATAATGTCTAAAATGTACCCATTTGCTTAGAGAAACTATTTCCCAGTGTAGAGCTGAAAAATGCCGTGTTGGAGTTCTGAGACATAAAGTGAGCATCTGGGGACACACATTTGTACAGTCAATTAATCTGTGAATAATTAAAGACTTTCAGAAGCTTTTGTCATTAAATCTAAACAAAACATGCACATTTGGTAAAACGCTGCTTTGACTGCCACTGACCGTGGTCGTGTCTGCAGACCTGGAGTTGGGACCTAGGTGCAGGACTTTGACTGTCCACTTCTCCTCTTTCTTGGAATTGTTAGATTGTGTCCAACTAAAATTAAACTTCAATGCAAATGCCAAATTTCATTGTAATAGTTAACAATAGGTAACAGCACCTGTGGGCATGAAGACAGTAACAGCTAAAGCAATCTAACATTTGACCCCATTGACCTTGACCTTTACACAAAATTATTGACCTCTAGCTGAGCTTGCAACGGGAGTTCTGGAATACACTAAAGTGTGGATCACATTTGGCCCTAATCAGGTTGACAACCATTATGAATTTCTTAAACAGTAATTTTGGGGTGAACCTTCATTGACAAACCAAGTTTGGCAGAAAGCAGCAAAAGGACCTGATAGGAGAAAGTCAACAAACAGACAGGCAAACCCAACCTTGACATTTGGCAAATTGAACCTTCCTGGGCAGTTATGGAATCCAGCTCCATATGCAAAGGGGTGTGAAAATGTAAAATTTTGTCTTTTGACAAAAACCTCCAAATGTCCCAATAAACTTGACCCCAAGTTTATCTTTGGTGAATTTGATCAATTTGCCACCTGGGTAGTTCCAAACCCCACCTACGTATGTGTGCCAAGTTTGTTGGACGTCAGAGTGAAAATAATGGCCTTATATGCCCCACAGGTAGGTTGTGAGATGAAGGAGAAAGAAGATTTCTGGAGTGTATTAGATGAGGTGGTGGAGAGTGTGCCCAAGCATGAAAGAGTGGTGATAGGAGCAGACTTCAATGGGCATGTTGGTGAAGGGAACAGAGGTGATGAGGAAGTAATGGGTAGATATGGTATCAAGGATAGGAATGGGGAAGGACAGATGGTAGTTAATTTTGCAAAAAGAATGGAAATGGCTGTGGTGAATACCTACTTTAAGAAAAGGGAGGAGCACAGGGTAACATATAAGAGTGGAGGAAGGTGCACACAGGTGGACTACATTCTTTATAGGAGATGCAAGCTAAAAGAAATCACAGACTGTAAGGTGGTAGCAGGAGAGAATGTCACTAGACAGCATAGGATGGTTGTTTGTAGGATGACTTTAGAGGTAAAGAAGAAGAAGAGAGTGAGAGCTCAACAAAGGATCAGATGGTGGAAGCTGAAGGAGGAAGACTGTTGTGTGAAATTTAGCGAGCAGGTGAGAGAAGCACTAGTTGGAGGGGAAGCAATTTTGGACAACTGGAAAAGTACTGCAGATGTGGTGATGGAGACAGCTAGGGCAGTACTGGGTATGACATCTGGACAGTGGAAGGAAGACAAGGAGACTTGGTGGTGGAATGAAGAGGTCCAGGAAAGCATAAGGAGAAAGAGGTTCACGAAAAAGCTTTGGGATAGTCGGAGAGATGAAGAAAGTAGACAGGAGTACAAGGAGATGCGGCGTAAGGCGAGAAGAGAAGTGGCAAAAGCAAAGGAAAAGGCATATTGCGAGCTGTACAAGAAGTTGAATAGTAAGGAAGGAGAAAAGGACTTGTACCGATTGGCCAGACAAAGGGACAGAGCTGGAAAGGATGTGCAGCAGGTTAGGGTGGTAAAAGATGCACATGGTAATGTGCTGACAAGTGAGGAGTGTGTGCTGAGAAGGTGGAGGGAATATTCTGAAGAGTTGATGAATAAAGAAAATGAGCGCGAGAAAAGGCTGGATGATGTGGCGAGAGTAAATCAGGAAGTAAAAGAAATTAGCAAGGAAGAAGTGAGGGCTGCTATGAAGAGGATGAAGAGTGGAAAGGCAGTTGGTCCAGATGACATTCCAATGGAGGCATGGAAATGTCTAGGAGAGATGGCAGTAGAATTTCTAACCAGATTGTTTAATAAAATCTTGGAAAGTGAGAGGATGCCTGAGGAGTGGAGACGAAGTGTGCTGGTTCCTATTTTCAAGAACAAGGGTGATGTGCAGAGCTGCAGTAACTATAGAGGCATAAAGCTAATCAGCCACAGCATGAAGTTATGGGAAAGAGTAGTAGAAGCTAGGCTTAGAAAACAGGTGAAGATCTGTGAGCAGCAATATGGTTTCATGCCGAGAAAGAGCGCTACAGATGCAATGTTTGCTCTAAGAATACTGTTGGAAAAGTACAGAGAAGGACAGAAAGAGTTACATTGTGTGTTTGTGGACTTAGAAAAAGCTTATGATAGGGTGCAAAGAGAAGAGTTGAGGCATTGTATGATGAAGTCTGGAGTGGCAGAGAAGTATGTTAGGGTAGTGCAGGACATGTACAAGAATAGTGTGACAGCGGTGAGATGCGCAGTTGGAATGATAGACTCATTCAAGGTGGAGGTGGGATTACACCAAGGATCAGCTCTGAGTCCTTTCTTGTTTGCAGTGGTGATGGACAGGTTGACAGATGAGATCAGACAGGAGTCACCATGGACTATGATGTTTGCAGATGACATTGTGATCTGTAGTGAGAGTAGAGAGCAAGTAGAGTCTAGTCTGGAGAAGTGGAAATATGCTTTGGAGAGAAGGGGAATAAAAGTCAGTAGAAGCAAGACTGAGTACATGTGTGTGAACGAGAGGGAGCCCAGTGGAATAGTGCAGTTACAAGGAGTAGAAGTGGTGAAAGTAGATGAGTTTAAATATTTGGGGTCAACTGTTCAAAGTAATGGAGAGTGTGGTAGAGAGGTGAAGAAGAGAGTGCAGGCAGGATGGAGTGGGTGGAGAAAGGTGGCAGGAGTGATTTGTGACCGAAGAATATCAGCAAGAGTGAAGGGGAAAGTTTACAAAACAGTAGTGAGACCAGCTATGTTGGGTTTAGAGACAGCGGCACTAACAAAAAGACAGGAGGCAGAGCTGGAGGTGGCAGAGCTGAAGATGTTGAGATTCTCTTTGGGAGTGACAAGAATGGACAAGATTAGGAATGAACATATCAGAGGGACAGCTCAGGTGGGACGGTTTGGAGACAAAGTCAGAGAGGCGAGATTGAGATGGTTTGGACATGTGCAGAGGAGGGACCCAGGGTATATAGGGAGAAGGATGCTGAGGATGGAGCCACCAGGCAGGAGGAGAAGAGGGAGACCAAAGAGGAGGTTCATGGATGTGCTGAGAGAGGACATGCAGGTGGTTGGTGTGACAGAGGAAGATACAGAGGACAGGGTGAGACGGAAACGATTGATCTGCTGTGGCGACCCCTAACGGGAACAGCCGAAAGACAAAGAAGAAGAAGACCTTTACTAAAATAAACAAATCCCCTTTAAAGGACTGTCATCCACATTTGAAATTTGGTGGAAAATCAGCCAAATGAGCAGGGAGGAGAAGAACAAAACTTTGCCAAAACAAACCCCTTAAGGCCAGTTTTTGGATCAACCTACATGCACACAACAAGATTGATGGAAACTGGCCCAAGTACTGTGGAGGAGCAGGGGGAACAAACAGACACAAATAAAGAAAAGGTTTCTTCAGTTATATGATGACAGAATGCACGCTGACACTTATTAAAACCTTCTCCTTCCTGTTGGAGGAATATTTTTAGAGATCTGCAAACAAAACACAATGCAGCTGCTTTTTTTCAAAGAGTCTAAGCACTAGTAAAATGTATCCTAAAAGCACATTAAAATACATTAACAGAAGCTGCAGTACTGCTTCAGTTGGCACTGTTTAATTGGAAATAACACAAGTGTTACGTCCATGTTAACTGTCATTGTGAAGTGACAAGAGATTATTCCTCTTTCACGCTCTTTGACTGAACAGAACAGAAAGTGTCTCTTTAAATGGGAGAGTATTAAAAATCACCTGTCGCTGCCTTGTCATACTCATAAACACATCAGGACTGGCGCTATGCAGAATTTTCCAGTTTTCTGAGCACCGTTGTACAAACAGCAGCTGTTACCGCTGCACAGTTTGCTTTGAGATTTCAAAAGTTCACTTGCAGCATTTCTGACAGCAAACAGTGCTAATGCATGCAGATGATAAAAACAAATAGTTTCTAATCTCAAATGAAGTGAGGTGGACTTACTGCCGAGATGCTGCATCACGTCTTCCACACAGTATCTTCAACACATTGGGAATTTGAACATGGTGAGGCCCTGCTGTTACAGTGGTATTATAATATTACTTTGTTACCAGATTAGGACATCCTAATTCAAAGATCTGAATTTTGGAGGAATCATTTTTATTAAACCCGAGTGTCACATGGATGACTCGGTCTTCCGTCTCGGCCCATTTCATGTGCACCGTGTTGACTGAGCTGGAGCCAACAGTCTGTTGAATGCTTTTTACAGGCAAACCAGCATTGGTGGAGCTCAAACCATATCTATGCTCTGCTTCACTTCAAATATACAGTACCAAGCATGGGTGCAATTTGGTGGGGGATAGGGGGACATGTCCCCCCACCTTTTCAACCAGGTGGGACAGAATATGGTATGTCCCTCCCACCTTCTGACATATACAGTATGTGTGTACTTGAAACATGCTATGTCAGTCTTATGTGCACACCATGTCAGAATAGTATCTTTGTTTCTACAAGTTTGTATTTTTAGCAGCGTTGACTTGTTTACAACACCTGTTTCTTGTTTGTCACATTCGGAATTTTCTGGGACTGCATTTGCCCAGATTTGAAACCAAAAATAGTTGCCTCTAGGGACTAGTGTCTACACATATGTATCAATGGACCATATGCTAATTTACTAAATTCTGAAAGTTAGAAAAGGAAATCAGAAAAGCTATCTGGGACCTCAGAAAGCCCATCTGCAATTATTGCTTGATCTCCAAAATCAGTCTATGCAAGCAAAATTATGTTCAGTATGAGTGTTGTCATTAGTGCCACTTCGAAAATTAAATTCATGATAAGTAATTTATCTTAAACTTATGATCTGTTGTTTTTTCAAACTTATGCAAAACAAATCTTGAGAAAAAAATACAGTATGCGATAGTTAATAATTATTAAGAGCCTGTTCTTTCATATTTATGAATACATTTTACCACATTGCAGTTGTTTTTTTTAATGAAAACTCAACCTATCATTCTTTTTGAGTTCTACACGTGGTGATACCTTATTTACACCAGGATGCTAATAAAATCAATGCTGGCTATTCTCAGAATAAAGTACTTATATCCACAGTTTCAAATTGCATAAGTCAAATGGTGTCCACTTTATGGTCTTCTCAAAACATTAAAATTACTGTTCTGGATGCTCAGAATGCATCTGAGCTTATCTAGAAACCGTTGGCTTCTGGGGGCCTAAAGTGGCCCCAGACCCCCGGCCTATGGGCTTCGGCCCTGTGGGCCTTGCACTTTGTCCCCCCAATTTCTAGTTCTAAATTGCGCCCTTGGTACCAAGTTTATATTTGTCAGGTGCTGCATCTCGTCTGCTACTGATCCACTAAGTGCTACTGGTAGCACTTTCCACCTGAATACATAAGTTTGTGTCGTCATCCTGTCTCAGGGGGGACTGGTTGTAGTTCCACTGTTGAAGACATTTTTAATGCATGTTTGGAAAAATAAAAATAATCCATCCATTTTACTCCAGTTAAGGGTCATGGGGGAGTGGAGCCTGTCCCAGCAGCCATGGGGCGTGACGGGGGTACACGCTGGGTAGGATGCCAGTCTATTGCGGGGCCACATATAGACAAAAAACAACAACAACAAAAAAACAAACATTCACACCTGCATGCACACCGATGGTCAATTTAAAATTTGGATACTACTACTAGTTTAAGATAAAAGTAGTTAAATGAATGTACTACTTTTACTACAACAATGCTGCACCAAGTGAAATTCATAGGAACCATGTTTTTTAAAAAAATTCTGTTTGTTTCCACAAATATTTTGTAAAAAACAAATAAATTAATGCTTGGATTGGATTTTTCTTAATGCACTGAAGAGTTGTTCTATTACATAAACATAGGCATTGTACTGACTTTAATGTGCTGGCAGCGTGCTCTGCAAGGGTTATGTAGGAATATATATATATATATATGATTAAAGCACACTGTTGGAATGAACGCATCAATGTGGTGGTTTTCAGCTGTAAATAAACTACAGCACTCACAGAGTGCATACCCCCACCAAGGAAAGGCACATCTAGCTCTGGAACAACAGAAAAGTAAATATCCAAGGACACAATTTGAATCAACACATCGTCACAGTCAATTTAGGCTAAAAATAAACAGCCTCAAGGTCCTAGGGCTGAACTTGAAGGAGTCCTTATTGAGTCATGGTCAGCTATATGTTTGCAGCTCATTAGTGATTTTAAAGCATTAAGCATCTTCTCAGCTGTCTGTTCCTTTGGTTTTGATCTTTTAGACATTTTACCTCTTCAAGTCTGTGCACATTCATCAGTGTTGCACCTTTTGATGAATGCAAAACATATTACAGCACAAATATTTCCTCAGTAACTGTGCATTTGTTAGATGGTTTTCAAAGTTAAATCCTGCATGCAAGCAGACCGAGATCTGATCACCACTTTTGATGAGTGCAAAATGTCAAGAGTCTCTGAATAATGGAGGCATTTCTGCATTCTTCACGGCAGAAGTGAGTCATCTCAACACGATTTGCATTTCTGCTGAAGTGCTAACTGAAGATTCATGTCTTGACAATGGACTAATTTGTCAGCCTCTGTAGGGGAGATGCACACAGGGGTGTGCAAAGGCTGATATGAAATCTGCTTTTATTGCACACAGCAGATAAGCAAGCACCAGTCACAAGGAAAATGGTGCTTATAGACAAAGTAATTGATCATAATATAAATCCGTGTGCAAACACACAAGAGCCAATATGCACAAACACATCAGATGGAATGAATGTGCATTAGGTACAGAGTAATCATGGATTTCCAAAAATGTTTTCAATCTACTGTAACATATCTGAAAATGAAAATAGCTTTTATTTCATATTTTGATGTGTTTTTAATGATAGATCCTTAAATTGAAGCTGGAACCAGTTGTGGTGTGTTGTCTCTTGGTATTTGAGTGAGTAGCAGAGGTTTTGGCTGCCTCTGTGTAACACCAGAGGGCTTTTTGCACGCAGCAGTAATGGGATATGTGGGTTCTGGTTGGTCTCATGCAGCCTACTCAAAGCACAAAAATTGATAAGGCAAACAATTTCAACTGGGTAAGTCAGCCTGGATTGTTTATCACATGCCTATTCCTGATTTGGACTAGATTTGAGGTCTAGAATGTACATGTAATGACTTTGTATAGCTACACATTACATTTTTTCAATAGCAGTTTCTGTGAAAAACCTTTTTCTCTTGTGTACGATATATATATTATATATTATATATTACTCCAGCATAAGTCACAGCTGCTCTCTCATAGTAGTAAGTACACAGTAAAACTTGTATATAATGGATTCAGGTGGAGCAGTGAATTTTTGTCTTAAAATCTAAATCCATTATATGAATGTAACAGATTAGTTCCAGCCAGGAGGCATTGAACGAACTATGGGGAATCTCCAGGACCAACTAGGCTGACCTATTTCCTTGATTAAAACCCTGACCTTGAATCGGGACCTGCCTCATTTAATGACCAGGTCAAATCTTCATCTGAAAAAAATAAATGCCTGCCTTAAATAAGCCCCAGACATTATGTGCATTAAAAAGATTACATTTGGTTGAGTCATTCTTTTTTCTAAGTCTGCTGCAGAGTGGTACCTTAAAATCCTGAAGCCTGGTTTATTCTTCTGCAGCTCTGTGGCCATGTAATGACGTCAACGTGCATGTGACCCTTTTAAAGTTCTCCATTGCGTCTTTATGCAATTTGCTGCAGGAACAGTGACTTTTTCTGGATTAATTTGGCCCTCAATGAGCTCCACCTCTTTATACATTCAACCTCCAAACCAATGTTACAGTACGTGCGATTTCCCTCCATGAATTGCAGGTCATTTGAGCATCTCTTTCCAAGTACGTGTTATAAAGTTGGTCATATTTGCAGACTTTTCTGCCAAATGTATTTGAGCTATGATTGAAATATAATTGACATGCACACTGAAAAAACTATTAAAATATGATTGGAGAGGAAAGAGTGAAAAAGTAAAAGTGACTAAACACAGCCCTTGTGGTCTCCATCGTTTAGCAGGTGCACGTGTTCACAGCCACGCTGAGGGCTGTGATCTAAAGCAGTTCCGTTCGTCACACCCAGGGATATGCATGAAACCTAACACCATGTGACAGTGCAGGCAGCATTTTGTTAATAATCACCAACCTTGAATTACAGTCTGCCGCATTGAGGCACTGGGTCTAAGCACGGTTTGATCAAGGAAATACAGTACCTACTTTCCTTGAATCGGCGAGTGTCAGTGCTGAACTTCATTGCGCACCTCTGTTACTGAACACATCCAGACTGCTCTGTCTGGTGTCGCCGACCGAATGGTCCCCCCTAAAAATCAGTCCGCCCTGCCTTCACTGTGCATGCGTCATGAGCCGCAGTTCACAGATTACCTCATTTCTCCTTTAAACTGCACTCCAGTCACCATCTATTTCAGCGACAGATATCTGAATAAAAGAAGGATGAAGCGATCAGAGTGCCGCAGCTACACAAGCTGCTGGCTGATGCGTTCACTGCATGTCGGTCATTTCAAGGAGTCACTGAGTTTCGCCTCATTTCTGCTTAAAACAATCAATCAATCAATCAATCAATCAATCAATCAATTTTTTTATATAGCGCCAAATCACAACAAACAGTTGCCCCAAGGCGCTTTATATTGTAAGGCAAGGCCATACAATAATTATGTAAAACCCCAACGGTCAAAACGACCCCCTGTGAGCAAGCACTTGGCTACAGTGGGAAGGAAAAACTCCCTTTTAACAGGAAGAAACCTCCAGCAGAACCAGGCTCAGGGAGGGGCAGTCTTCTGCTGGGACTGGTTGGGGCTGAGGGAGAGAACCAGGAAAAAGACATGCTGTGGAGGGGAGCAGAGATCGATCACTAATGATTAAATGCAGAGTGGTGCATACAGAGCAAAAAGAGAAAGAAACAGTGCATCATGGGAACCCCCCAGCAGTCTACATCTATAGCAGCATAACTAAGGGATGGTTCAGGGTCACCTGATCCAGCCCTAACTATAAGCTTTAGCAAAAAGGAAAGTTTTAAGCCTAATCTTAAAAGTAGAGAGGGTGTCTGTCTCCCTGATCTGAATTGGGAGCTGGATCCACAGGAGAGGAGCCTGAAAGCTGAAGGCTCTGCCTCCCATTCTACTCTTACAAACCCTAGGAACTACAAGTAAGCCTGCAGTCTGAGAGCGAAGCGCTCTATTGGGGTGATATGGTACTATGAGGTCCCTAAGATAAGATGGGACCTGATTATTCAAAACCTTATAAGTAAGAAGAAGAATTTTAAATTCTATTCTAGAATTAACAGGAAGCCAATGAAGAGAGGCCAATATGGGTGAGATATGCTCTCTCCTTCTAGTCCCCGTCAGTACTCTAGCTGCAGCATTTTGAATTAACTGAAGGCTTTTTAGGGAACTTTTAGGACAACCTGATAATAATGAATTACAATAGTCCAGCCTAGAGGAAATAAATGCATGAATTAGTTTTTCAACATCACTCTGAGACAAGACCTTTCTGATTTTAGAGATATTGTTGTGTGGGCCGCTAGAAGAGGAGGTACTGCTGGCCTACCACCAGAGGGCGCAGCCACCTCACAGGAGCAGCCAGGGTGACAGCTGTCACGCATCACCTGCAACAGCTGTTACCAATCATCTGATCGGCAGGAGTATATCAGCAGGACGACGTCTCCACCTTTGCCGAGATATCGTTTCTACCGAGAAGGTAATAATCTCAGCTGACTGCTTGACAGTAACTTTTGTGATTTTTGTGAGTGATTGCAGAACTTTCCAACGAGAGGTGGAGGCAGCTTACCTGCCGTTCGGATTCCTGGGTGCGAACGCGCCCTCCTTTAATTGTTCTTTATTCCTCGCCAGCAGTACCAGGTCCGACACGCGGAGGCAGTGGCCACCTGGGAATTCGGGACTTGGCGGCTCCAGTATTCCCGGGGTCTGGTGGCGGAGGAAACCGTGTGGTTCCGGTTCTACTTTGGAGAGGCGTCTCCTATCTTCGAGCCTGCCCACACGACACCTGTGTGAATTTGACTTTGTCCATTATTGTAATCTGTTGTACTTGTTGTGCATATTCACAACAGTAAAGTGTGTTATTTGACCTACTCCATTGTCCGTTCATTTGCGCCCCCTGTTGTGGGTCCGTGTACTTACACTTTCACAACAGATATTGCGTAAATGCAAAAAAGCAGTCCTACATATTTGTTTAATATGCGCTTTGAATGACATATCCTGATCAAAAATGACTCCAAGATTTCTCACAGTATTACTAGAGGTCAGGGTAATGCCATCCAGAGTAAGGATCTGGTTAGACACCATGTTTCTAAGATTTGTGGGGCCAAGTACAATAACTTCAGTTTTATCTGAGTTTAAAAGCAGGAAATTAGAGGTCATCCATGTCTTTATGTCTGTAAGACAATCCTGCAGTTTAGCTAATTGGTGTGTGTCCTCTGGCTTCATGGATAGATAAAGCTGGGTATCATCTGCGTAACAATGAAAATTTAAGCAATACTGTCTAATAATACTGCCTAAGGGAAGCATGTATAAAGTGAATAAAATTGGTCCTAGCACAGAACCTTGTGGAACTCCATAATTAACTTTAGTCTGTGAAGAAGATTCCCCATTTACATGAACAAATTGTAATCTATTAGACAAATATGATTCAAACCACTGCAGCGCAGTGCCTTTAATACCTATGGCATGCTCTAATCTCTGTAATAAAATTTTATGGTCAACAGTATCAAAAGCAGCACTGAGGTCTAACAGAACAAGCACAGAGATGAGTCCACTGTCCGAGGCCATAAGAAGATCATTTGTAACCTTCACTAATGCTGTTTCTGTACTATGATGAATTCTAAAACCTGACTGAAACTCTTCAAATAGACCATTCCTCTGCAGATGATCAGTTAGCTGTTTTACAACTAACCTTTCAAGAATTTGAAAGGTTAGTTTCTTCTTAAAACTGATTTCAGAATGATTTAAGAGGTTTTTACATTGTCATCTGATGGTTAAAAATCACATTATTCCCTTTGGGTGAAGAGAGTCAGACTCAGATGAGCTGCTGTGGTCCCAAATGACCCATGTGCAGTGAAGGCAGGCAGACTGATTTTTTGGGAGGGGCTGTTTGGTCTGCGACACCGGTACGTTGGAGGGGTTTTTAATGAAAATACATTGCAATCGGACAGGACGTTTTGATCAATGTGACCGAAAATCCGTGATACAAAATCTAGTATCTATTACATGGAAAACCATGCAAAAGCATTGGGACTTTTGTTTTTGTCTAGTGAGTGCGAATATCCAGTTTATACGATGATAGTTTAGGCGAGTTTTACTGTATATACAATTTTCATATTGTAGCAACCATTTTCCCTCATAAATTAATGGCCCTTAAGTACAAATCAGGGCGACTCACAGCGGAACAGCTTGTATGAGCAAACCACGCAAACATCGAGCCATCGGGCAGGCGTGAACGATCCCGGTGCGACATTGTTGTGCATGCGGGAACACAGTGTGAGCAGCTGCGCGATGTGGTTACACATCGCACAGCTGCTGTGGAAAAAAAAAAATAATACATGCCACCCACTTTCCAAAAGCTCTGGTTGCCAGCCAGAAACTTTACCACTGAGCTACCATTGCTGTCCTGTAAAAGGTGCGGGAAAATGCCTGATATCAAGAAGGACATTGATGTATTTAAAAAAAATAAATAAATAAAACCACAACACCATATTAAAAAAAATGCTTTTATTGAATCCCTCTTATTAAGCGGACAATACAAGTACAATCCCTCTGTTCCTCTGTAGATGACCCATGGTCACAGACTTAGAGTCATGAAATGACATGAATGAGAAGCAGGGTACTCTTATGTCCACATCTGCTGGCGGCGTGTCCAGCTGGCCTCTCGCGTGAGTCTTGTGGATGGCGCACAGCAGGACTGACACCACGTCATGTGGAACAGAGCTCACATGGGTGATGTGACATTCACATCGCCGCAACGTGTTATGATCTGATGGTCCGTTTCACCTGGGGTACCCTGTCAATGTGCGCGGTGTGCGCACGCTCGCTGCAGCCCATTGCAACAGCGATATATGTTTTTATGTATGTAAACATGAAGACAGCAAGCAGACACATGCGCGCATCAGTGGACAGTTGTTAGTCCATGTCTGTCCAAACACAGTACGTGTTCCCCAGCCATGACATCCAGAACCACAGATCTCCACAGCCATTCCTGTCGATGGACACACCCCAACGTGTCACTGTGTCTGTTTGCAAAGCCACACTCATGGGGGCACTTAGACAAATTTCACATCCAGCTTGACAGTGATCGTCTGACTGTTGTTGTGTTAACAGCACGAATGGCCACACATTTTTTAAGTGCCAAACGAGCAATGTTAGATGTCAGCTGGAATTTGGCCAACACCTGCCGCGAGAGGGTTCGATGGGCTCTCACAGCACACACTCTGTCTCTTCAGCTGCTGGTGTGCGCAAATATTTATAGCAACAGGTGTATGAGGCGTTGGAAGCAGCTACGATTTTACACGTATTGCATACGATTCCTGCTTCATGTGCAATTCGACCAAATTCGCACTATGTGTGAAGGGGCCCTAAAGTTTTAAACACACAAACCATTAGACAAGCATGTTTATATGGACAACAATAATCACATTATAGACCTTATTCTAAATAAGTTGTTTCAAGACTCTTCCATTCATATTCCTGTTTATGTTAGAGTATTGTCTGATTGACCCAAATTTCATCCCTCATGTCTCAAGTGTTGTTTTTAATGTCATTAATTTATGTCTAAAGTGCATCTCAATCAGAAGAAGAATAGAATAATCAACAACGTTTAATTTGATGATTGCCTACTCTGATTATGACCTTCTTCTGGTTAAAGTATTCAGAAAGTGCTGGTTACCTGTCAGTGTCTTAAATCAGAATAAAGCCTTAATCAGGTTCAGACCTTATTGTTAATGTAAACACAGCTGGTGATGATAATGACAAATAGAACTGCAAACAACAACGCTGATGTCAACAAAGACAGCTGGAAAATAATTTTGGGATTACTGGGAGTGCCCATGCATGGCTGACGTCATACTTGACCAGTCGTTCTCACTGAGTTTTGTACAGTAACACTACCTCTAACCTTAGTGACATTAAATTTGGGGTTCCACAGGGGTCTGTCTTAGGCCCCCTGCTTTTCTCCCTTTATATAGCACCCCTTGGGCACATATTGCGGTGTTTTGGGATTACCTTTCACTGCTATGCAGATGATACTCAGTTATACATGCCGATAACTGCTGGTAATCTCGTTCGCAAAAATCCTCAGAAGATTGCCTTGCAGCAGTGAGAAGTTGGATGTCTAGAAACTTCCTACTTTTAAACACTGATAAGACTAAAATGATGGTTCTTGGTCCAGTGAGACATTGGCATCAATTTGACCAGTTAACGCTCAGCCTTGGCTTTTGTGTCATACATCACACTGACAAAGTGAGGAACCTTGGGGTAATTTTTGATCCTTCGTTGTCCTTTGGCCTCCACATTAGAAATATTACTAGGACTGCTTTCTTCCACCTGCAAAATATAGCAAAGATTCGTCCCATCTTGTCTATGGCTGATGCTGAGACACTGATCCATGCATTTATCTCTTCTAGATTGGACTACTGCAATGTTCTATTTTCTGGTTTACCGCAGTCTAGCAATACGGGTCTCCAATTGGTTCAAAATGCTGCAGCCAGACTTTTGACACGAAGCAGAAAGTACAACCACATTACACCCATTTTGGCATCCCTTCACTGGCTTCCTGTCCCAGTGAGATCAGATTTTAAGGTTCTGCTACTAACCTATAAAATTATTCATGGACTGGCACCTCCCTACTTAGCTGACCTAATTAAACCTTACGTACCGGCCCGGGCTTTACGTTCTCAGGGTGCAGGACTACTTTGTGTCTCTAAGGTGAATAAGAAGTCTGTGGGTCACAGAGCTTTCTCTTATCGTGCCCCTGTTCTGTGGAATGATCTCCCTGCATCAATAAAACAGTCAGATTCTGTGGAGACTTTCAAGTCCAGACTTAAGACGCACTTATTTTCCCTTTCATATGGCTAGCATACTGGTACAGTTTTGTTTTACGCTTTTTACTTTTTAATTCATTTATTAGTAATTGGAGCATACCTGCAGCCTCAACTTTACCTAAATTCTGGGTCTTTTAGTGAAGTTTAGGGCTAGTGGCTGGCAATCACCTTAGTATTTCTCTGTTTTTCTTGTTTAATGCTGGCAAATTATACAGTATTTTTTGTCTTTTTGATGCCTGATTCTGTTTTTCTTGTTATGTGTCGACGCGGGTTGAGGAGCGGACCTGCGTCTGACTGAACCCAGTGCTAAATAACTAGAAAGCGGTTCCAAAAACAAAACATTTATTCCCCTTTCGTGCAATAATTGTGTACAACATAAAAGTGCGTTTATCTGATGGAGTGAAGGACGGCACGCTCTCCAGCGCCTAAAGGGATCGAAGCCCGGCCCTTCTGGACTCACGTTCACCGCCAAACACCCCCCAGGTGGACACGACAAACCGACTCTGCGAAGGATAGAAAAGGTGAGGTAAGTCAGCAGCTACAACCAATATCCTTCAAAGGCACACACTATCAGCAACACATTCAGGTCTGAATTTAAGCTTTATGTAAATGAGCAGCTTCTCACAACAGGTGGAGGATCATCAGTCCGCACGCCACGGCCGTGAGAAGAAGAACTCTTATCAATATTCACATATACTGCGTAACAAAATACCAAATTACTGTTAACACTTATTCAGACAATTAATCACCTCTGATGTGTGCTGACAGCATGTGTCCCTCACCCGTCCTCCTTCACAGGCACGATGTGTCAAACCCAGGCGCGGTCCTCAGCGTCTCACAAACGAACGTCACAAGGTCGAGTTCCCGGCAATTCTGCTTGAATCACACATGGCTGAAATGCAGAATGCCATCTCATTATCTGCTTCAGCTGGAAGTCTTTAAGGTTGCACGTGAGCACCATCCACAGGTGCTGCACATTACGTTGATGAGGGTGAAGGACTCTTCTGCGAGCACCTCCTCCACAGACAATAAATCAGTTTGCATACCACCTGGAGAGCAAAGAAAAGAAAAGAACACCCAAATGTCCAGCCAAACCCCCCAACACACAACATTTCTCTCTGTTTAAGGTGCAGCGCCATCCAGAGATGAGAGTTGTATTCGTGTTGGTGATCCTCCTGTCCTGTGCGCCAATAGCATTTCTTGTATATTTGTCTGTGAATTGTTCTGTAATTTATGTTTGTAGCATGGCCCAAGCAGAGGGTCACCCCTTTGAGTCTGTTCTACTTGAGGTTTCTTCCTCAGAGGGAGTTTTTCCTTACCATTGCTCTAGGGGTTGGTAAGGTTAGAGCTTGCCTGTGTGAAGGGCTTTGAGGCAACTCTGTTGTGATTTGGCGCTATATAAATGAAAATAAATTGAAAAATTTAATTGAGCAAACACAAACAGGAAAAAGTAAAAAACATGTTTGCTAGAAGGGGCACTCACAATGAAAGTGGCGGTCATAAAAATATGCAGAATTTTACAAGTGATGTTGAGTGAATGTGAGATATATGAATGTACAAGCTTGGGGGGAAGTTATGAATGTTTGTGCACAATGTGGTACATGCAGGTGTGTGATATCACGAGTCATGAAGGATTGTGGGGAGTTACATCAGTGCCATACAGCCCCAACCCCACAGGCACAAAGAGAGCCTGAAGCCAGTAGGTCCCAGTAGGTGTGGACATGCAAAGCAAGAGTGTCTACTATCTCCTTAAAAGGTGTTTGTTTGATATTTGAGAGGATAATGTAAAAATAATGTGATTTTCTACAAACATGTTACATGGGTGAGTCTCACCTGGAACAGATACAGTACCAGGAAATTGTCAGATGGATTCATGTATTTATGATGAAAGATAAGGTATCTTGATGCACGGTAGAGATTTAGTTCTATGCTGCATTTGGCAACTTAATAGTTGCTGTTGGGGACTAGAATTTCAGCTTTGCAAAAGAAGCAGCCATTGTGCTGATTACATGATAAAATGGCTTACTAAGAAGAAGAAGGGAGGAAATAATCAATATTTGCTGCCTGCAGTGACTGACACAAAGAGAAGCAGAGGGAAGGATTTTTCTTCACTCGCATTACTGAGACTGTTTATTCCACACAGGCAGCTCTTAAATGCAACATAATGTCAATTAAAGTCATTTAACTAACAGCATTAGTGTTCTTATTTGTATCACTTGTATATCTCATCTGGGTTTGATTGCTATCAAAAAGTAATTAACCAATTTTAATGAAAGTTGTGGGTGAGATGGGATGTGAGCCAAGAAAAAAAAACTCACTAAGTTTTGGTTCTGATTCAGATTCAGTGATGGAAAATAGCTCAGCAAACAGGATATATTATATATATAAATCAGGGTATAAATTCAGGAACATGATCAACTAGAAGGATTGCTTAGAGAATGCAACACCTGTGCCTTACATACATCTAACGTGGAGATTCAGTGTTACATTCAACCATATCTATCCAAAATTGAACCACTTCACCCAAACAAACACACAGCACTTCAATCAATCAATCAATCAATTATTTTATATAGCGCCAAATCACAACAAACAGTTGCCCCAAGGCGCTTTATATTGTAAGGCAAGACCATACAATAATTACGGAAAAACCCCAACGGTCAAAACGACCCCCTGTGAGCAAGCACTTGGCAACAGTGGGAAGGAAAAACTCCTTTTTAACAGGAAGAAACCTCCAGCAGAACCAGGCTCAGGGAGGGGCAGTCTTCTGCTGGGACTGGTTGGGGCTGAGGGAGAGAACCAGGAAAAAGACATGCTGTGGAGGGGAGCAGAGATCGATCACTAATGATTAAATGCAGAGTGGTGCATACAGAGCAAAAAGAGAAAGAAACAGTGCATCATGGGAACCCCCCAGCAGTCTACGTCTATAGCAGCATAACTAAGGGATGGTTCAGGGTCACCTGATCCAGCCCTAACTATAAGCTTTAGCAAAAAGGAAAGTTTTAAGCCTAATCTTAAAAGTAGAGAGGGTGTCTGTCTCCCTGATCTGAATTGGGAGCTGGATCCACAGGAGAGGAGCCTGAAAGCTGAAGGCTCTGCCTCCCATTCTACTCTTACAAACCCTAGGAACTACAAGTAAGCCTGCAGTCTGAGAGCGAAGCGCTCTATTGGGGTGATATGGTACTATGAGGTCCCTAAGATAAGATGGGACCTGATTATTCAAAACCTTATAAGTAAGAAGAAGAATTTTAAATTCTATTCTAGAATTAACAGGAAGCCAATGAAGAGAGGCCAATATGGGTGAGATATGCTCTCTCCTTCTAGTCCCCGTCAGTACTCTAGCTGCAGCATTTTGAATTAACTGAAGGCTTTTAGGGAACTTTTAGGACAACCTGATAATAATGAATTACAATAGTCCAGCCTAGAGGAAATAAATGCATGAATTAGTTTTTCAGCATCACTCTGAGACACGACCTTTCTGATTTTAGAGATATTGCGTAAATGCAAAAAAGCAGTCCTACATATTTGTTTAATATGCGCTTTGAATGACATATCCTGATCAAAAATGACTCCAAGATTTCTCACAGTATTACTAGAGGTCAGGGTAATGCCATCCAGAGTAAGGATCTGGTTAGACACCATGTTTCTAAGATTTGTGGGGCCAAGTACAATAACTTCAGTTTTATCTGAGTTTAAAAGCAGGAAATTAGAGGTCATCCATGTCTTTATGTCTGTAAGACAATCCTGCAGTTTAGCTAATTGGTGTGTGTCCTCTGGCTTCATGGATAGATAAAGCTGGGTATCATCTGCGTAACAATGAAAATTTAAGCAATACCGTCTAATAATACTGCCTAAGGGAAGCATGTATAAAGTGAATAAAATTGGTCCTAGCACAGAACCTTGTGGAACTCCATAATTAACTTTAGTCTGTGAAGAAGATTCCCCATTTACATGAACAAATTGTAATCTATTAGACAAATATGATTCAAACCACCGCAGCGCAGTGCCTTTAATACCTATGGCATGCTCTAATCTCTGTAATAAAATTTTATGGTCAACAGTATCAAAAGCAGCACTGAGGTCTAACAGAACAAGCACAGAGATGAGTCCACTGTCCGAGGCCATAAGAAGATCATTTGTAACCTTCACTAATGCTGTTTCTGTACTATGATAAATTCTAAAACCTGACTGAAACTCTTCAAATAGACCATTCCTCTGCAGATGATCAGTTAGCTGTTTTACAACTACCCTTTCAAGAATTTTTGAGAGAAAAGGAAGGTTGGAGATTGGCCTATAATTAGCTAAGATAGCTGGGTCAAGTGATGGCTTTTTAAGTAATGGTTTAATTACTGCCACCTTAAAAGCCTGTGGTACATAGCCAACTAACAAAGATAGATTGATCATATTTAAGATCGAAGCATTAAATAATGGTAGGGCTTCCTTGAGCAGCCTGGTAGGAATGGGGTCTAATAAACATGTTGATGGTTTGGATGAAGTAACTAATGAAAATAACTCAGACAGAACAATCAAAGAGAAAGAGTCTAACCAAATACCGGCATCACTGAAAGCAGCCAAAGATAACGATACGTCTTTGGGATGGTTATGAGTAATTTTTTCTCTAATAGTTAAAATTTTGTTAGCAAAGAAAGTCATGAAGTCATTACTAGTTAAAGTTAATGGAATACTCAGCTCAATAGAGCTCTGACTCTTTGTCAGCCTGGCTACAGTGCTGAAAAGAAACCTGGGGTTGTTCTTATTTTCTTCAATTAGTGATGAGTAGAAAGATGTCCTAGCTTTACGGAGGGCTTTTTTATAGAGCAACAGACTCTTTTTCCAGGCTAAGTGAAGATCTTCTAAATTAGTGAGACGCCATTTCCTCTCCAACTTACGGGTTATCTGCTTTAAGCTACGAGTTTGTGAGTTATACCACGGAGTCAGGCACTTCTGATTTAAAGCTCTCTTTTTTAGAGGAGCTACAGCATCCAAAGTTGTCTTCAATGAGGATGTAAAACTATTGACGAGATACTCTATCTTACTTACAGAGTTTAGGTAGCTACTCTGCACTGTGTTGGTATATGGCATTAGAGAACATAAAGAAGGAATCATATCCTTAAACCTAGTTACAGCGCTTTCTGAAAGACTTCTAGTGTAATGAAACTTATTCCCCACTGCTGGGTAGTCCATCAGAGTAAATGTAAATGTTATTAAGAAATGATCAGACAGAAGGGAGTTTTCAGGGAATACTGTTAAGTCTTCTATTTCCATACCATAAGTCAGAACAAGATCTAAGATATGATTAAAGTGGTGGGTGGACTCATTTACTTTTTGAGCAAAGCCAATAGAGTCTAATAATAGATTAAATGCAGTGTTGAGGCTGTCATTCTCAGCATCTGTGTGGATGTTAAAATCGCCCACTATAATTATCTTATCTGAGCTAAGCACTAAGTCAGACAAAAGGTCTGAAAATTCACAGAGAAACTCACAGTAACGACCAGGTGGACAATAGATAATAACAAATAAAACTGGTTTTTGGGACTTCCAATTTGGATGGACAAGACTAAGAGTCAAGCTTTCAAATGAATTAAAGCTCTGTCTGGGTTTTTGATTAATTAATAAGCTGGAATGGAAGATTGCTGCTAATCCTCCGCCCCGGCCCATGCTACGAGCATTCTGACAGTTAGTGTGACTCGGGGGTGTTGAGTCATTTAAACTAACATATTCATCCTGCTGTAACCAGGTTTCTGTAAGGCAGAATAAATCAATATGTTGATCAATTATTATATCATTTACCAACAGGGACTTAGAAGAGAGAGACCTAATGTTTAATAGACCACATTTAACTGTTTTAGTCTGTGGTGCAGTTGAAGGTGCTATATTATTTTTTCTTTTTGAATTTTTATGCTTAAATAGATTTTTGCTGGTTATTGGTAGTCTGGGAGCAGGCACCGTCTCTACGGGGATGGGGTAATGAGGGGATGGCAGGGGGAGAGAAGCTGCAGAGAGGTGTGTAAGACTACAACTCTGCTTCCTGGTCCCAACCCTGGATAGTCACGGTTTGGAGGATTTAAGAAAATTGGCCAGATTTCTAGAAATGAGAGCTGCTCCATCCAAAGTGGGATGGATGCCGTCTCTCCTAACAAGACCAGGTTTTCCCCAGAAGCTTTGCCAATTATCTATGAAGCCCACCTCATTTTTTGGACACCACTCAGACAGCCAGCAATTCAAGGAGAACATGCGGCTAAACATGTCACTCCCGGTCCGATTGGGGAGGGGCCCAGAGAAAACTACAGAGTCCGACATTGTTTTTGCAAAGTTACACACCGATTTAATGTTAATTTTAGTGACCTCCGATTGGCGTAACCGGGTGTCATTACTGCCGACGTGAATTACAATCTTACCAAATTTACGCTTAGCCTTAGCCAGCAGTTTCAAATTTCCTTCAATGTCGCCTGCTCTGGCCCCCGGAAGACAATTGACTATGGTTGCTGGTGTCGCTAACTTCACATTTCGCAAAACAGAGTCGCCAATAACCAGAGTTTGATCCTCGGCGGGTGTGTCGCCGAGTGGGGAAAAACGGTTAGAAATGTGAACGGGTTGGCGGTGTACACGGGGCTTCTGTTTAGGGCTACGCTTCCTCCTCACAGTCACCCAGTCGGCCTGCTTTCCCGGCTGCTCGGGATCTGCCAGAGGGGAACTAACGGCGGCTAAGCTACCTTGGTCCGCACCGACTACAGGGGCCTGGCTAGCTGTAGAATTTTCCACGGTGCGGCGCCGAGTCTCCAATTCGCCCAGCCTGGCCTCCAAAGCTACGAATAAGCTACACTTATTACAAGTACCATTACTGCTAAAGGAGGCCGAGGAATAACTAAACATTTCACACCCAGAGCAGAAAAGTGCGGGAGAGACAGGAGAAGCCGCCATGCTAAATCGGCTAAGAGCTAGTAGCTACGCTAAGCTAGCGGATTCCTAAAAACACGCAAAGTGAATAATGTGTAAATAATTTAGAGGTGATTCAGCAGAAGGAGTGCTTTAGTTAAGGCACGTGAAGATTACACTGGGAAACAAATCGTAATATAGATAACTAGATCAATCTAACTGCGCAGATTAAACAGCTAACAGATACAGAAAAACACCGCTGTGCTCCGGAACAGGAAGTGATACAATACCGCAGTGAGAGCCAACCACCAGTAGAGGCAAGCAATAGCCAAGCCACCATACTTAATCTATATTATAGCTCCAAACTGTTTGAGGTAAACAGATGAGACTTAGCTTGACCTTTTAGTGCCACCCAAGGTCAAATATGATGTGACCAATAGAAAGGTGACATATGACAAAAGTAGTGTTCAATAGTAACTACTGGAGTATCTTGAATCAGTTCATTCTCCCATATACACTCAAAAATATAAACGCAACACTTTTGGTTTTGCTCCCATTTTGTATGAGATGAACTCAAAGATCTAAAACCTTTTCCACATACACAATATCACCATTTCCCTCAAATATTGTTCACAAACCAGTCTAAATCTGTGATAGTGAGCACTTCTCCTTTGCTGAGATAATCCATCCCACCTCACAGGTGTGCCATATCAAGATGCTGATTAGACACCATGATTAGTGCACAGGTGTGCCTTAGACTGCCCACAATAAAAGGCCACTCTGAAAGGTGCAGTTTTGTTTTATTGGGGGGGATACCAGTCAGTATCTGGTGTGACCACCATTTGCCTCATGCAGTGCAACACATCTCCTTCGCATAGAGTTGATCAGGTTGTCAATTGTGGCCTGTGGAATGTTGGTCCACTCCTCTTCAATGGCTGTGCGAAGTTGCTGGATAGTGGCAGGAACTGGTACACGCTGTCGTATACGCCGGTCCAGAGCATCCCAAACTTGCTCAATGGGTGACATGTCCGGTGAGTATGTCGGCCATGCAAGAACTGGGACATTTTCAGCTTCCAAAAATTGTGTACAGATCCTTGCAACATGGGGCCGTGCATTATCCTGCTGCAACATGAGGTGATGTTCTTGGATGTATGGCACAACAATGGGCCTCAGGATCTCGTCACGGTATCTCTGTGCATTCAAAATGCCATCAATAAAATGCACCTGTGTTCTTCGTCCATAACAGATGCCTGCCCATACCATAACTCCACCGCCACCATGGGCCACTCGATCCACAACATTGACATCAGAAAACCGCTCACCCACACAACGCCACACACGCTGTCTGCCATCTGCCCTGGACAGTGTGAACCGGGATTCATCCGTGAAGAGAACACCTCTCCAACGTGCCAAACGCCAGCGAATGTGAGCATTTGCCCACTCAAGTTGGTTACGACGACGAACTGGAGTCAGGTCGAGACCCCGATGAGGACGACGAGCATGCAGATGAGCTTCCCTGAGACGGTTTCTGACAGTTTGTGCAGAAATTCTTTAGTTATGCAAACCGATTGTTTCAGCAGCTGTCTGAGTGGCTGGTCTCAGACGATCTTGGAGGTGAACATGCTGGATGTGGAGGTCCTGGGCTGGTGTGGTTACACGTGGTCTGCGGTTGTGAGGCTGGTTGGATGTACTGCCAAATTCTCTGAAACGCCTTTGGAGACGGCTTATGGTAGAGAAATGAACATTCAATACACGAGCAACAGCTCTGGTTGACATTCCTGCTGTCAGCATGCCAATTGCACGCTCCCTCAAATCTTGCGACATCTGTGGCATTGTGCTGTGTGATAAAACTGCACCTTTCAGAGTGGCCTTTTATTGTGGACAGTCTAAGGCACACCTGTGCACTAATCATGGTGTCTAATCAGCATCTTGATATGGCACACCTGTGAGGTCGGATGGATTATCTCAGCAAAGGAGAAGTGCTCACTATTACAGATTTCGACTGGTTTGTGAACAATATTTGAGAGAAATGGTGATATTGTGTATGTGGAAAAAGTTTTAGATCTTTGAGTTCATCTCATACAAAATGGGAGCAAAACCAAAAGTGTTGGGTTTATATTTTTGTTGAGTGTATATATATATATCCATCTATCCATCCATCCATTTTCTTCTGCTTTATCCGGAGTCGGGTCGCAGGGGCAGCAGCTCAAGCAAAGCCGCCCAGACCTCCCGATCCACACACACCTCCTCCAGCTCCTCCGGGGGAACCCCAAGGCGTTCCCAAGCCAGCCGAGAGATGTAGTCCCTCCAGCGTGTCCTGGGTCTTCCCCGGGGCCTCCTCCCAGTGGGACGTGCCCGGAACACCTCTCCAGCGAGGTGTCCAGGGGGCATCCGGAAAAGATGCCCGAGCCACCTCAACTGACTCCTTTCGGCATGGAGGAGCAGCGGCTCCACTCCGAGCTCCTCCCGAGTGACCGAGCTCCTCACCCTATCTCTAAGGGAGCGCCCAGCCACCCTGCGGAGGAAACTCATCTCGGCCACTTGTACTCGCGATCTCGTTCTTTCGGTCATGAGCCAAATCTCATGACCATAGGTGAGGATCGGAACGTAGATCAATCAGTAAATCGAGAGCTTTGCCCCCCTACTCAGCTCTCTCTTCACCGCGACGGTCCGATACAGCGACCGCATCACTGCAGATGCTGCACCGATCCGTCTATCGATCTCACGCTCCATCCGTCCCTCACTCGTGAACAAGACCCCGAGATAGTTAAACTCCTCCACTTGAGGCAAGGACACTCCACTGACCCAAAGAGGGCAAAGCACCTTTTTCCGGTCGAGAATATATATATATATATATATATATATATATATATATATATATATATATATATATATATATATATAGTTTTGACCTTCCTTGGCCTGTGACTTTGATTGTTAACCAGAGTTTATTCTTTAATCAGCCATCACTCGTTTCATCATCATCACCAGATCAAAACGCTTTGAGTTACTTTGTGCGCACAGACATACACAGCACCCTTGCATGCAGTCTGCTGCATGTGGATGTAAAGATGAGTGATCAGGATCAAAGAGCACAGTCTCAGGTGAGCAATCAGAAACAATCCCAGAAATCGGGCCCCCTGGTTGTCTCTCTGAAGGTGTACCCTGGACAAGATCCAGATAATAACTCTGGTTTGGTTTGTGCTCCATCGAGTGCCCTTTTAGTTTTCTGTATGTTCATAACATGTCATCTAACTGGCAGATGGACAAAATAGAAATACAAAAGAGGAGAGGAGAAAGGTCTGAGCAAATGTCATCTCTTCGAACAGCAACACTGAAGGATGTAGGTTTGTTCTTTTTTCTTTGTGAAAGATCACCGAAGTTCAAGTCACCTAAAATTTGTAATTTTTAGGTGATGAGAGATCAGAATGTTCTAAATGAAGCCTGGAAGTGAAGTGGAAGAGGAGGAGCTGTGTACAGGGGGAGGAGCAACCAGCTGCTCGGATGTCACATGAGATGACTGTAAAATAATTTGGACACTTGGCTGCTGGGTGGCGTCAACAATTGTGTGTGCATGTACGCGAGTACGAGTGTTTTCAGTGATGACATATCCCCACCCTCTGACAGCGTGTTGCCCTTGAGGTGGCCATTTGCATGAATCTCAGAGCAGAGCAGGTAAACTTATGTGCACTCAAACATGCACAAAACTGACACATTTGCAAGTCATCAAAAATCACATGAATGTTTTCAAAATTAATTTTAATTTCTCGACCTGTAATTGGAATACTCAGCAGTTATTAATTAACTGCAGTAGCTGGGGTTCCATCACAGATTTGCACAAAAGTGTCACGATATTTTCAGAATGTTGCTTAATAAAAATAACAGAGGTGAAATATTCCAGTGTTTCCACTGAGTGATTGAAAAGCTCTTGTGATGACTGTTATTCCAGTAAGGCTCTCTGAAACTAATTTGAAGGGTCGTGGCAACAGATCATTAAGTCCTGCTAAATACTGCCATTCTGTTTTTTGTTTTTTAAATCCAGTATTGCCATAATGTCATCTCTTATAACATTTAAGAAGTTCATCCACACGTATAGAAAGAGTAACATAACATTCTAAAATACAAGACACACTTCAGGTCAAATTTGAATGAATGGATGAGAATAGCGCCACCTATAGGAGAGCAGCATGTACTCGTTGTTTGTGTAGTTTCTCTGTTTGGCATGTACATTTTCCCAAACTTTCCAAATCTACATTTGCACCATGTAAGAAAGGTAACCGTTTGTGAACAACTGCTATTGTAATATGTGTATTGTAGGTTAATAAGATTTTGTGCGCATTAGATTCACTCACTCATCTTCAACTGCTTACTCCAATTAAGGGTCAGGTGAGCAGGAGCCTATCCCAGCAGTCATAGGGCAAGAGGTGGGGTACACCCTGGACAGGACACCAGTCCATTGCAGGGCCACATATAGACAAACAAACACAGTCAGACCTACGGGCAATTTAAAGTTTCCAGTCCACCTAACCTGCATGTCTTTTAGATGTGGGAGGACGTCAAAGCACCCAGAGGGAACCCACTCAAAACACTGGGAGAACATGCAAACTCCACACAGAAAGGCCACAGGTGAGAATCAATCCTACGACCTTCTTGCCGTGAAGTAACAGTGCTAACCACTAAGTCACCGTGCTGCCCGGGCATTAGATTCTTATCTTAAAATCTACATTTGCACATGTAGTATAAATTCAGGCCCTCGTGCTATTAAACAGTCACGCTCCTACTCCACCCCACCATCAAAACAACAGTTGGTGCAGCCACTGTAGCTGAAGTTTGGATGTTGATAAAAATGGAAACACAAATCCACACAGAATCAGATATAACAACACCAGCAGTGGGATTCTTGGTTCAAACATGATTATTTTCTCACCCAAAATCATTGTGAAACAACATTTTATGCTGGTGGTGGAGAGGGTTCTTATGAAAGACTACATGAAGTGCAGGAGCAGCAGCTGGTAACAGCAAGTGCTCACAGCAAGGTGTGTAACTAGAGGGTAACACAGAGCAGCATCACAAGGAAAAACAGTTTAAAAACACACAACCAAAAACATGGTTGTAACACATGCAGAATGTGGCTTGGCACTGTCTTGCTGAAATAAGCAGGGACGTCCCTGAAAAAGACGTTGCGTGGATGGCAGCATGTGTTGCTCCAAAACGTGGATGTACCTTTCAGCATTGATGGTGCCATCCCAGATGTGTAAGTTGCCCATGCCATGGGCACTAACACACCCCCATACCATCACAGATGCTGGCTTTTGAACTTTGCGCTGGTAACAATCTGGATGGTCTTTTTCCTCTTTTGTCCGGAGGACACGATGTCCATGATTTTAAAAAAGAATTTGAAATGTAGACTCTTCAGACCACAACACACTTTTCCACTTTGCTTCTGGTCATTTCAAATGAGCTCTGGCCCAGAGAAGGTGGCGGCATTTGTGGATGTTGTTGATGTATGGCTTTCACTTTGCATGGTAGAGTTTTAAATTGCACTTGTAGATGTAGCGACGAACTGTGCTAACTAACTAACTAACTGACAATGGTTTCCTGAAGTGTTCCTGAACCCACGCGGGAAGATCCTTTACAAAATGATGTTGGTTTTTAATGCAGTGCCGCCTGAGGGATCGAAGGTCACGGGCATTCAATGTTGGTTTTCAGCCTTGTCACTTATGTGTAGAAAGTTCTCCAGATTCGGAAACTTTTGATTATATTATGGACTGTAGATGATGGAATCCCTAAATTCCTTGCAATTTAACATTGAGAAACATTGTTCTTAAATTGTTGGACTATTTTGTTTACGCAGTTGTTCACAAAGTGGTGATCCTCTCCCCATCTTTGCTTGTGAATGGCTGAGTCTTTTGGGGATGCTCCTTTTATACCCAATCATGACACTCACCTGTTTCCAGTTAGGTGTTCTTTGAGCATTCATCAACTTTTCCAGTCTTTTGTTGCCCCGTCCCAACTTTTTTGAAATGTGTTACAGGCATCCATTTCAAAATGAGCAAATATTTGCACAAAAACAATCAATCAATCAATCAACTTTTTTCTTGTATAGCGCCAAATCACAACAAACAGTTGCCCCAAGGCGCTCCACATTGCAAGGCAAGGCCATACAATAATTATGAAACACAGTCTACGTCTAAAGCAACATAACCAAGGGATGGTCCAGGGTCACCCGATCCAGCCCTAACTATAAGCCTTAGCGAAAAGGAAAGTTTTAAGCCTAATCTTAAAAGTAGAGAGGGTATCTGTCTCCCTGATCTGAATTGGGAGCTGGTTCCACAGGAGAGGAGCCTGAAAGCTGAAGGCTCTGCCTCCTATTCTACTCTTACAAACCCTAGGAACTACAAGTAAGCCCGCAGTCTGAGAGCGAAGCGCTCTAATGGGGTAATATGGTACTACGAGGTCCCTAAGATAAGATGGGACCTGATTATTCAAAACCTTATAAGTAAGAAGAAGAATTTTAAATTCTATTCTAGCATTAACAGGAAGCCAATGAAGGGAGGCCAACACAGGTGAGATATGCTCTCTCCTGCTAGTCCCCGTCAGTACTCTAGCTGCAGCATTCTGAACCAACTGAAGGCTTTTTAGGGAACTTTTAGGACAACCTGATAATAATGAATTACAATAGTCCAGCCTAGAGGAAATAAATGCATGAATTAGTTTTTCAGCATCACTCTGAGACAAGACCTTTCTGATTTTAGAGATATTGCGTAAATGCAATAAAGTCTATCAGTTTGAATATTAAATATCTTGTCTTTGTGGTGCATTCAATTGAATATAGGTCGAAGAGATTTGCAAATCGCATTCTGTTTTTATTTACAGTTTACACAACGTCCCAACTTCATTGGAATTGGGGTTTTATATACATACATACATACATACATGCATACATATATCTGCAAGTGGGGTAAGAAAAATTTACTTGGTTAGAATTCTCAAAACTAGCAAAATGTGTAGGCACTGAATAATCAAAATGTGTCTTAAAACTAGACAGAATTCTTATTTTAAGATCAGCATCTGTCTTAAAATAAGGAAAAGAATCTTGTTCCTTTGCTTGGATGATTTGAAATCCATTGCCTTTCCTTGTTACTGGTTAAATACAACTTGATATTAGCTGGAAAAACTTATTAAGAAAAAGTGAGATACATTTTCCCAAAATACTTCAAAATACTTAATACTACTAATTTTTCTTATAGGTAAAAAATTCTTGACAAGATTATTTTCCTATTTAAACAAAAATTAAGTCAAATTTTCTTTAAGCAAGTCTTTTTAACTTTCTTAGATATCAGTTTATGCAGTACAATGCGTAATGTCTAGCAGCAACTTTGATGATGATTCATGTAGACCATGTGGAGTTCTCACAAATGCTAAGTTTGAGACACTCCATAACATCAGGCTTTACCTGCTCTCAAAAATGTCAGAATGCATTGTCTGAAGCATACACACATGATATGGCACACACGTTGATAAAACTGTTGGTAACCCTATATTTTGAGATATGGTACGAAATAAAAGCAAACCAAAAAATGTTATTTAATCAAAATATTTTGAAAAAATGTCAAACGTTATTTGGCAACAAGAACGAAACAAAATGCTTTTGTAAAGTGGAAAAAAATTCAATCAAATTTATCGCGAAGTTCTCACATACAAGGAATTTGATCTTGTGTCATTGGTGGATAAACCACAATAAAAACAGCAACAGTTCACTGTCAAATAAGTATGACACAATGGAATGGGGCTGTGCAAGGCATGCAGATGTACAGTACCTTTTGCTGCAGGGATGACAAATCAGTACTTTGTGGGATGGGGGGCAGGGTAAATGGGGCTCTCTAACATATATGTAATACTAATATAAAATGCATGCAATACTAATATAAAATGTATGCTGAACACAATTATTGGCACACTTTGATGAATTTACAGTAAATCATCACTTTTACAACCGGTGTTCTTTAAACAAGTCAGGGGATGGATACATAAACATTTCCAAATCACTGAATATGCCTTGGATGCAATTTCCATCACTCTTTAAGGAATACAAACAGTATGGTACTGTATGGTAAATCTGTTTTGAGGAGGCAGTGTTATGTGTCGGACGCAGCTCGGAGAACCGACCAGCGTTTGAAGGACTCAGTATGAAATAAGCAGAGCACGGTTCAAAGGCTAACTGAATTTAATACATAACAGTGATAATATAACAAAAAGGTGCGGCCTGGCGTGGTGCGCTCCCAGCAGCGCTAACGGTCCGGAGCCAGAAGCTGTTTCGGACCCAAGGACCCTGCCGACACCCCCCAGGTGGCCGCAACAACCGAGTCTGTGAAAGAAGGAACCATTATGTGAGTCCACACTCTACACACAGAACACTTAAAGGTGTACAAACAGCAAACACTTCCTGGCTTGATTACTGATCAGCTTCCCAACCTGCAGGCATGGAACATCCAGTTCACAAAACTCCACTGCAGTGGAAGCTGATACATGACTAACAAACAGCTCAATACAATAAGGTGTGAGGGACACCACATTTACTGACTGTATAACTGTTAGTCACAAAATCTAACGTACCTCAGGAAGTGTGCTGACGAGCGTGAGACCTCACCCCCTCCTCTTTCACAGACTGTGCATCAAACCTGGACGTTCTCAGCATCCGCTGCTGATGAGATGGCTCCCGAGACGACGATCTCACCCGTCTGGTCACAAGGTCGAGTCTCTGGCAAATACACACTGTGCACTCCAGTCTTAAATGCCAACATGTTCCAATCCATCCAGATGCACCACAGCTGTGAGTCCTGACGAGTCGCAGGTGATCAGGGTGAGGTCCTGACAGCCTCAGCAACACAGCCACTCAGTCCCAAACGCACGCCACCTGGGAGGAAAACCAAAAGACAGAAACAAACCGGCAGCCAGGCCCCCCCAGCCATATAACAGTACCCCACCCTCACGGGAAGCCTCCCGGCGACCACACACACCTGGCCCAGGAGAAACACCCCCCTCCAGGGACCATGGCTGGAAACCGTGTCTGCGTTCATCCTCCAACAGACTGGTTGAACTGGCTGCATCTTTGCCCTTGTTTCTGACAGTCTCTTAGCACAGGTGTGGCCAGGAGTTCCTACACCTGTGCGGTCAGCCTTTATCCAAACATGTGTAATTAGTCATAAAACAAAACACAAACAACCAAAACACCCCCCCCTCCCCAGGGGACTGTCCCATCAAACCCCAGGGAAGGGGAGAAAAGAAAAACAACCCAAACTTGAGCTTACAAATAAAAATACTAAAACACCCCCCCCCCCCCCCCTCCCCAGAGGACCGTTCCATCAAACCCCAGGGAAGGGGAGAAAAGAAAAACCCAAACTTGAGTTTACAAACAAAAATGCTAAAATACCCCCCCTCCTCCCCCCCAAACGACATGTAGGGACCAACACCCCCCAGAGGGCCTCCCGCCAGCTCCAGGAGTAATAACCATGACCGAGGTCCCTCTGGGATCCAACGTCACCCACGGGGACTACCAGCGCCTCCCAGAGGACCACTCGTCAACCCCAGGAGACGCCTCCCCTCATGACCAATGGACCCAGCCCCGGCCGTCCATGGCTAGATGGGCCTACAGCCCTTTCCCCCCCAGAGGACACCACAGTCAAACCCTGAGGGCGGAAACAGGGGGGGGGGAACAAAAAGATCCCCCAAACCCCCCCTCCCCTCCCGGGTGCAGAGGCTACCTGGGAAACGCCCAGCACAACCCAACTGCACCCCTCCAGCAATGCCGACACCACGGCACACCCGGCTGGAGTCAGAGGAGAAGAGAGGGCATAACAAAAAACAAAGAAAAAACAACCCAAGTACCACCCCATCACCCCCCAGGGGACCGTTCCATCTAACCCTGGGGATGTGAAACAAAAAGAAATAAAAGAAAAAACAAACAGACCAACACACAGTTGTTTGGGTCCCTTTTTTGTTTTTTTTTTGTTCTTTTTCAGACAGGCTGCAGGGTCACAACCCCAGACAAATAGTGGGCAACAAAAATAAAATCCCACACAAAAACCAACTCAAAAAACACCCACACAAAATTAACTAACACAAAACAAATCAGTGAGTTATACCGTCAAGCTCAACCAAATGGAACACACCTGTTCCTACTCAAGAGCTTGACGGTAACGTGATTCAGTCACCACAAGGGGGAGCCAGAGTGCTAAAAATGAAAAAACCCCTTTGGCGACAGAAAAAACAAACGAGCTGCTTTTATGTGCGCAGCTGAGTGCAACACACAACCAAAATGTGCTCAACTAAATAACGCCGGAGCTGATACAACAGACACAGTAGTTACCTCTATCCGGGGAAACGGGGCTACGACTGTAACACAGGAAGCCCAGCGACCCGTGCTAACAGAGCTCCGCCGTGCGCGTGAACCCATTACAAACGCACTCTTGCAGCTCCCGTTTACACCTCTTATCCGGTCAGAGCGTGACGCGAAGCCGTCGCCAGTCACACTCCACCACGACCCACGGATAAGGCACAACACAGGAACACGGCTGCAAGAGAGCACAAATCAGTAGCCAGTAATGGGTTCTCAAACACGCACCTTCCGGGCGGAGAGCCCCGCAACTGATCCGGATAACCACTGAACGTCTGCTGCCGCCTTCCCGGCGCGTTACCGTCTCTGCTACCGCTGGGTCCGTGATGTTTGGCCAGAGACTACTGTTATGTGTCGGACGCAGCTCGGAGAACCGACCAGCGTTTGAAGGACCCAGTATGAAATAAGCAGAGCACGGTTCAAAGGCTAACTGAATTTAATACATAACAGTGATAATATAATAACAAAAAGGTGCGGCCTGGCGTGGTGCGCTCCCAGCAGCGCTAACGGTCCGGAGCCAGAAGCTGTTTCGGACCCAAGGACCCCGCCGACACCCCCCAGGTGGCCGCAACAACCGAGTCTGTGAAAGAAGGAACCATTATGTGAGTCCACACTCTACACACAGAACACTTAAAGGTGTACAAACAGCAAACACTTCCTGGCTTGATTACTGATCAGCTTCCCAACCTGCAGGCATGGAACATCCAGTTCACAAAACTCCACTGCAGTGGAAGCTGATACATGACTAACAAACAGCTCAATACAATAAGGTGTGAGGGACACCACATTTACTGACTGTATAACTGTTAGTCACAAAATCTAACGTACCTCAGGAAGTGTGCTGACGAGCGTGAGACCTCACCCCCTCCTCTTTCACAGACTGTGCATCAAACCTGGACGTTCTCAGCATCCGCTGCTGATGAGATGGCTCCCGAGACGACGATCTCACCCGTCTGGTCACAAGGTCGAGTCTCTGGCAAATACACACTGTGCACTCCAGTCTTAAATGCCAACATGTTCCAATCCATCCAGATGCACCACAGCTGTGAGTCCTGACGAGTCGCAGGTGATCAGGGTGAGGTCCTGACAGCCTCAGCAACACAGCCACTCAGTCCCAAACGCACGCCACCTGGGAGGAAAACCAAAAGACAGAAACAAACCGGCAGCCAGGCCCCCCCAGCCATATAACAGGCAGTTCTCAAAAGTGACAGGTTTCTGTGTCTGTGATGGTCGTGGCCCTAACCAAGGTGAATGAAAAAACAATTTGTCCTATTTCTTGCACTAAATAAATATATTTTTATACATCTACAATATAATAAAGTTATATAAAGCACTGCTAAAAGTTTTATGGAACATTGGGCTTGTGCATAACAGTGGTGCCCTTTCTTTAGTACCTTGAAAATATGCTGCAAATGAGTGCAAAAATGGGGAAAATGACAGCATTGAGCACTTAACACAGATAGACCTCTGCGTGAATAGTATAGACGTACAGAGAAGATCTGTCAATCCCACTCATAGATTGTAACAATGGGTCCTATGAGACCCGTTCTCCACACCGCCAAATATCACATAATAGACCCGGCTCTTATTGTGACCAGCAGTCGTTTATTATGGCGGCCTTCCTAATGTTCCAGTGGGGGTCATGATATGAGCTGTAACAAAGACGGAGCACTGCCCTTGTGCAGTATATCAGAAAATAAATGGGGCCCACTGTAAATGTGTGGAAAAGACCAAAAATTGGGGGGTAAAGGCAGAGAGAGAAAGAGAGAATGAAGATAAACTGCAAATTCTGGGGGAGGGAAAATGTGCAGATTGTAGAGTCCTAATTAGTCGACCTTGAGCAGCTCGATGAAGGACAAAGCATTGACAGATGCAGTGAGATGCCTGCAGGCAGAGAGAGAGGAGAGCACACAAAATACATACAGCCCCCCCCCCTCCACTGTCATTAAATTTACAGACGTCAAAGCTTTGATCATGAAAGCAAATCCCCCGACCTCACCCCTGTCATTCATCTATTCACCTCTCATCCCTCTTTTCCATCCATCCCAGACCACGAGGAGAGCAGTGAGCGGCGGGACCGTTGATGTCATTCAAATTGAAAGAGATACAAACCGACACACGCGATCACACACACACACACACACACACACACACACACACACACACACACACACACACACACACACACACACACACACACACACACACACACACACACACACACACACACACACACACACACACACTCTCAGAGAAAGTGATTCCAGACAGTTATTGATCTGTTATGTAGCTGATAGAATGGTAACAAGTTTACTCGTAAACAAAAAGGGAGCAAAGTACAGAGAGAAGGTCGGGTCAGATGTGTTCTGTATGTCAAAGCATTTTGAGTTCTGGTTTTTCTGTTTTATAATTTGTACTAATACGCTTGTTTTCTTTGTCAAACCATCTTTATATCAACACTTGTGACACAGTGACATTTTACTGATGGCTGAATGCATTTAAGAAGAGTTCCTTTTGAAATAATCATTAACCACACACACACATTCAAGGTCTTAGACCTGGTCTTACGCTCCCTCGACAATGATGAGGTCCACCAATCAGCTGCTTCTCAACATTCCAAGAACACGTTTGAAAACCAAAGAAGATAGGGCCTTCTCTGTAGCTGCTCCTAAGCTGTGGAACAGCCTTCCTTTTAATGTTAGATCTGTGTCTTCTTTAAATGTTTTTAAGTCATTATTGAAGACCCATCTCTTTGCACAGGCCTTCAATACAAAGTGGAGTTGTACTTTTGTATTTTTTTTTAATTGCATTTATTAGTGCTTGGTTTTTCTATTCTTTTATTTTTATACCCTTTTATTCTGTATCTGTGAAGCACTTTGGACAGCTTTGGTTGTTGTAAATGTGCTACACAAATAAATGTGACTTTGGTTTACCTTCAGCATTTGTCCTCATGATTTCTATCAAATGTGAACAGATTGATAGTGAATTTCTTTGTCACAAAAACTCAAGTGTGAATTCTGTTCCAAATTACAGATATCATTATTGGATGGCTGTCTTTCATAACTTCATGTGTGAAAGGGGCTCATGGTCCACCTTTAATTGGTGGAAGTAATGCAAACAGCAGTCACCTGGAAGATTTAAGATTCATTTCACTTTAGCACATTCATTAGCACATTGATCAAGCAGAAACACCTCTGTGCTTGAATTAACGCACACACACACGTTTTCTGCAGTTTTCTTCTGGCCTGTTTTGCATTTTACAGACCTATAAGGGTGATTCTTTAACTACGGGCACTATTGGTGTTGGGAAGGTGTAGTGACATGGACCCACAACAGGGGGCGTTAATGAATGGACAATGGATGAGCCAAAAAGTAACAATTTAATGTTGTGGATCGCACAACGGAATACAGACAATAACAACAGAGGAGTACAGTCAATCGTATACAAGGTGACGTGTGGGCAGGCTCGAGGATAGGAGACGTCTGTCCACACGGCTTCCACCGCCAGCGGATCTGAAGAACACCGGAGCCGCCAAGTCCCGAGTCCCAGGTGGCCACCGTCTCCAGCTGTCAGACCAGGTACTGCTGGCAGAAACAGAAACAGTTAATGGTGGGTGTGTGAAGACACACCCAGTAATCGGCCCTTGATTAGTTCCTCCGGGAGGGAGAACCTGCACCTCCAGAAACAGTTTCACCCATGCAGCTCCTGTCATTCTCTTCCCTGGATGGAGTGAGAGGCGAAGAACGTCGCACTCCCACTATCCGCCAATCCAGCTTCAGACTTAGTCCACAGGAATACGGCTGCACACAGAACAATGTTTAGTTACAATAATCACCGCAGAGAAGGTTACCTTGATTGGTAGCTGATTTCTCGGTGAGGAGGTGGAGTTGCAGTCCGGCTTTTATGGTGATGAGTTGAACAAGTGACAGCTGGTGCTGATAAGTGACAGCTGTCATTCCCAGCGGCTCCGACGCCCTCTCGTGCTTGAAGCCCGCACTCCAAGCAGGGCGCCATCTGGTGGTGGTGGGCCAGCAGTACCTCCTCTTCAGCGGCCCACACAACAATTGGCCTTATAAATGTAATTTTCACCACACCATTGCCTTACAATATAAAGCTGTTTGTTGTGATTCTTTTATTTTTCAACAACTGCCTAAGATCTGGGACTGTTCCAGCTGTTTTCAAACAGGCTGTGGTCAGACCGCTGCTTAAAAAAACCAAACCTTGATCCAGGAGTACTGTCAAACTTCAGACCAGTGTCCCACTTGGCTTTTCTCTCTAAAATTCTAGAGAAGCTTGTTTTTAATCAGTTGCTGTCTTTTCTGGACCAGAATCAGATTTTTGATAAATTTCAGTCAGGTTTTCGTACACGCCACAGTACTGAGTCCGCACTGTTGAGAGCCCAAAATGACATCCTGTTGTCCCTGGACTCAAAGAGACCTGTACTGTTGGTAATGTTTGATCTCACTGCAGCATTCGATACAGTGGACCACTCCATCCTCCTGAACGTCTAGCCCAGCAGGTGGGCTTTCAGGGTCCCGTGCTGCAGTGGTTCAAGTCCTATTTAACGGACAGGCACTTCTCTGTTTTCATCAATGGCCACTCCTCTTCTACCGCCTGACTGTCTTCTGGTGTCCCGCAAGGCTCCATTTTGGGCCCAGTTCTGTTCTCTCTTTACATGCTGCCTCTCTTCTGGTGTCCCGCAAGGCTCCATTTTGGGCCCAGTTCTGTTCTCTCTTTACATGCTGCCTCTGGGTTCAATCATCTCTAGCCATAATGTGTCTTTTCATATGTATGCCGATGATCATCAAATCTATCTACCAGTCTCACCAGATTCTCCAGATGCATTTCAGACCATCAACACCTGTATGGATGACATCAAGCACTGGCTCACACAGAATTTCCTGAGTCTAAATGAATCCAAAACGGAATTCTGTCTATTTGGCACCACAAGCCCACTTGCCGCTGTCTCAAACGGTCACTCACTTCCTCACCATAACACCGTAATCAGAAACGTGGGAGTTCACTTGGACACTGGCCTAAATCTCCATAAACAAATTGACTCTGTTGTTAAGACAAGCTTCTTTCAGCTCTGCATTCTCACAAGAGTGAAATCCTTCCTCAGTTGTTGTGACCTGGAGAAAGCAATCCACGCATTCATCAGCTCACGCTTGGACTACTGCAATGCTTTGTACATTGGACTCAGTCAAACATCTTTACACAGATTACAACTGGTACAGAATGCTGCTGCCCGGCTCCTCACAAATTCTCGTAAACATCACCATATCACACCTATTCTGCGCTCTCTCTCCACTGGCTGCCAGTGCAATACAGGATCCAATACAAACTTCTCCTGTTTGTTTTCTGCTCCATCCACAGCTTCACACCTGCGTATCTATGTGAGATTCTGACTCTTCACCAGCCCAGCAGATTTCTACGATCTGCACAGCTCTACTTGTTGGAGCAGCCCAGGTCTCGAAGCAAACAGTGGGGTGATCGTGCTTTCGCATTAGCAGGTCCTAAACTTTGGAACTCGCTGCCCCTTGACTTGCATGCCATCTCGGATCTGCCCCTTTTTAAAACAAAACTCAAAACGTATTTGTTTAGATGTGCTTTTGATACTTAGTCTTTTTAGACTTGGGAATAAAATGAATCCGTGTTCCTCTGTTTAACTATATTTTAAATGCAATTTTTATATGTACAGCGCTTTGGTCAACTTAGGTTGTTGTAAGGCGCTTAACAAATAAAATTTGATTGATTGATTGATTGGCGCTATATACATGTGCTCTGATGTCACTGTTTATCTCCATAGAAACTACCCAAACAATCTTTCATACAAACTGTTTAAAGGGACATTAGTGTTGTGGTGAAAATTACGGCAATAGTGTGGGACAACTACATTTTGTTTAAAAAAATCACAACAGTTGTATGACATTGAATACCCCAATTATGTTTTGATTATTTTACTGATATTTTATTCAAAGATATTTTAAAACATTAGAAAAAAAATGTTTCTTTACCATTCATTTTTATCATTGAAGATAAAAAGTCTGGGTGTGGGACAAGCACAAAACGGCAATATTTGCATATAATGATGCTGAAAAAAGGTGAAAAAGTCATCATAGACTACTAGAACAAATTTCTTAACACACTTTCATTGTAAAGATCAAATCAAATCAATTTTATTTATATAGCGCCAAATTACAACAAACAGTTGCCCCAAGGCGCCTTATATTGTAAGGCAAGACCATACAATAATTACGGAAAAACCCCAACGGTCAAAACGACCCCCTGTGAGCAAGCACTTGGCAACAGTGGGAAGGAAAAACTCCTTTTTAACAGGAAGAAACCTCCAGCAGAACCAGGCTCAGGGAGGGGCAGTCTTCTGCTGGGACTGGTTGGGGCTGAGGGAGAGAACCAGGAAAAAGACATGCTGTGGAGGGGAGCAGAGATCGATCACTAATGATTAAATGCAGAGTGGTGCATACAGAGCAAAAAGAGAAAGAAACACTCAGTGCATCATGGGAACCCCCCAGCAGTCTAAGTCTATAGCAGCATAACTAAGGGATGGTTCAGCCCTAACTATAAGCTTTAGCAAAAAGGAAAGTTTTAAGCCTAATCTTCAAAGTAGAGAGGGTGTCTGTCTCCCTGATCTGAATTGGGAGCTGGTTCCACAGGAGAGGAGCCTGAAAGCTGAAGGCTCTGCCTCCCATTCTACTCTTACAAACCCTAGGAACTACAAGTAAGCCTGCAGTCTGAGAGCGAAGCGCTCTATTGGGGTGACATGGTACTATGAGGTCCCTAAGATAAGATGGGACCTGATTATTCAAAACCTTATAAGTAAGAAGAAGAATTTTAAATTCTATTCTAGAATTAACAGGAAGCCAATGAAGAGAGGCCAATATGGGTGAGATATGCTCTCTCCTTCTAGTCCCTGTTAGCACTCTAGCTGCAGCATTTTGAATTAACTGAAGGCTTTTCAGGGAACTTTTAGGACAACCTGATAATAATGAATTAAAATAGTCCAGCCTAGAGGAAATAAATGCATGAATTAGTTTTTCAGCATCACTCTGACACAAGACCTTTCTAATTTTAGAGATATTGCGCAAATGCAAAAAATCAGTCCTACATATTTGTTTAATATGCGCATTGAATGACATATCCTGATCAAAAATGACTCTAAGATTTCTCACAGTATTACTAGAGGTCAGGGTAATGCCATCCAGAGTAAGGATCTGGTTAGACACCATGTTTCTAAGATTTGTGGGGCCAAGTACAATAACTTCAGTTTTATCTGAGTTTAAAAGCAGGAAATTAGAGGTCATCCATGTCTTTATGTCTGTAAGACAATCTTGCAGTTTAGCTAATTGGTGCGTGTCCTCTGGCTTCATGGATAGATAAAGCTGGGTATCATCTGCGTAACAATGAAAATTTAAGCAATGCCGTCTAATAATACTGCCTAAGGGAAGCATTTATAAAGTGAATAAAATTGGTCCTAGCACAGAACCTTGTGGAACTCCATAATTAACCTTAGTCTGTGAAGAAGATTCCCCATTTACATGAACAAATTGTAATCTATTAGATAAATATGATTCAAACCACCACAGCGCAGTGCCTTTAATACCTATGGCATGCTCTAATCTCTGTAATAAAATTTTATGGTCAACAGTATCAAAAGCAGCACTGAGGTCTAACAAAACAAGCACAGAGATGATTCCACTGTCTGAGGCCATAAGAAGATCATTTGTAACCTTCACTAATGCTGTTTCTGTTGTGTGTTGGGGGGTTTGGCTGGACATTTTGGTGTTGTTTTCTTTTCTTTGCTCTCCAGGTGGTATGCAAACTGGCTTTTTGTCTGTGGAGAAGGTGCTGGCAGAAGAGTCCTTCACCCTCATCAGCATTATTGGCTGCACCTGTGTATGATGCTCACGTGCAGACTTAAAGACTTTCAGCTGAAGCAGATAATGAGATGGCGTTCTGCATTTAAGCCATGAGTGGTTCAAGCAGAATGGCTGGGAACTCGATCTTGTGACGTTCGTTTGTGAGATGCTGAGGACCGCGCTTGGGTTTGACACATCGTGCCTGTGAAGGAGGAGGGGTGAGGGAGACATGCTGTCAGCACACATCAGAGGTGATGATTGTCTGAATAAGTGTTAATAGTAATTTGATATTTTGTTACACAGTATATTGGAACATTGATGAGAATTGTGCAGCTCGCTTCTCACTGCCGTGGCGTACGGAATGATGAGCGTCCACCTGTTGTGAGAAGCTGCTCATTTACATAAAGCTTAAATTCAGACCTGAATGTGTTGCTGATAGTGTGTGCCTTTGAAGGATATTTGTTGTAGCTGTTGACTTACCTCACCTTTTCCATCCTTCACAGAGTCAGTTTGTCGTGTCCACCTGGGGGGTGTTCGGCGGTGAGTCTGGGTCCAGAAGCGTCGGGCTTCGATCCATTTGGGCGCTGGAGAGCGCGCCGTCCTTCACCTCACCAGACAAACGCACATTTATGTTGTACACAATTATTGCACAAAAGGGAAATAAATTTGTTTTGTTTTTGGAACTGCTTTCTGGTTATTTTAGCGCTGGGTTCAGTCAGACGCTGGTCGCGCTCCTCAACTCGTGTCTGCACATAACAGTTTCTGTACTATGATGAATTCTAAAACCTGACTGAAACTCTTCAAATAGACCATTCCTCTGCAGATGATCAGTTAGCTGTTTTACAACTACCCTTTCAAGAATTTCTGGGAGAAAAGGAAGGTTGGAGATTGGCCTATAATTAGCTAAGATAGCTGGGTCAAGTGATGGCTTTTAAAGTAATCGTTTAATTACTGCCACCTTAAAAGCCTGTGGTACATAGCCAACTAATAAAGATAGATTGATCATATTTAAGATCGAAGCATTAATTAATGGTAGGGCTTCCTTGAGCAGCCTGGTAGGAATGGGGTCTAATAGACATGTTGATGGTTTGGAGGAAGTAACTAATGAAAATAACTCAGAACAATCAGAGAGAAAGAGTCTAACTAAATACCGGCATCACTGAAAGCAGCCAAAGATAACGATATGTCTTTGGGATGGTTATGAGTAATTTTTTCTCTAATAGTTAAAATTTTATTAGCAAAGAAAGTCATGAAGTCATTACTAGTTAAAGTTAAAGGAATACTCGGCTCAATAGAGCTCTGACTCTTTGTCAGCCTGGCTACAGTGCTGAAAAGAAACCTGGGGTTGTTCTTATTTTCTTCAATTAGTGGTGAGTAGTAAGATGTCCTAGCTTTACGGAGGGCTTTTTTATAGAGCAACAGACTCTTTTTCCAGGCTAAGTGAAGATCTTCTAAATTAGTGAGACGCCATTTCCTCTCCAACGTACGGGTTATCTGCTTTAAGCTGCGAGTTTGTGAGTTATACCATGGAGTCAGGCACTTCTGATTTAAGGCTCTCTTTTTCAGAGGAGCTACAGCATCCAAAGTTGTCTTCAATGAGGATGTAAAACTATTGACGAGATACTCTATCTCACTCACAGAGTTTAGGTAGCTACTCTGCACTGTGTTGGTATATGGCATTAGAGAACATAAAGAAGGAATCATATCCTTAAACCTAGTTACAGCGCTTTCTGAAAGACTTCTAGTGTAATGAAACTTATTCCCCACTGCTGGGTAGTCCATCAGAGTAAATGTAAATGTTATTAAGAAATGATCAGACAGAAGGGAGTTTTCAGGGAATACTGTTAAGTCTTCAATTTCCATACCATAAGTCAGAACAAGATCTAAGATATGATTAAAGTGGTGGGTGGACTCATTTACATTTTGAGCAAAGCTAACTGAGTCTAATAATAGATTAAATGCAGTGTTGAGGCTGTCATTCTCAGCATCTGTGTGGATGTTAAAATCGCCCACTATAATTATCTTATCTGAGCTAAGCACTAAGTCAGACAAAAGGTCTGAAAATTCACAGAGAAACTCACAGTAACGACCAGGTGGACGATAGATAATAACAAATAAAACTGGTTTTTGGGACTTCCAATTTGGATGGACAAGACTAAGAGTCAAGCTTTTAAATGAATTAAAGCTCTGTCTGGGTTTTGGATTAATTAATAAGCTGGAATGGAAGATTGCTGCTAATCCTCTGCCTCAGCCCGTGCTACGAGCGTTCTGGCAGTTAGTGTGACTCGGGGGTGTTGACTCATTTAAACTAACATATTCATCCTGCTGTAACCAGGTTTCTGTTAGGCAGAATAAATCAATATGTTGATCAATTATTATATCATTTACTAACAAGGACTTAGAAGAGAGAGACCTAATGTTTAATAGACCACATTTAACTGTTTTAGTCTGTGGTGCAGTTGAAGGTGCTATATTATTTTTTCTTTTTGAATTTTTATGCTTAAATACATTTTTGCTGGTTATTGGTGGTCTGGGAGCAGGCACCGTCTCTATGGGAATGGGGTAATGAGGGGATGGCAGGGGGAGAGAAGCTGCAGAGAGGTGTGTAAGACTACAACTCTGCTTCCTGGTCCCAACCCTGGATAGTCACGGTTTGGAGGATTTAAGAAAATTCGCCAGATTTCTAGAAATGAGAGCTGCTCCATCCAAAGTGGGATGGATGCCGTCTCTCCTAACAAGAGAGGTTTTCCCCAGAAGCTTTGCCAATTATCTATGAAGCCCACCTCATTTTTTGGACACCACTCAGACAGCCAGCAATTCAAGGAGAACATGCGGCTAAACATGTCACTCCCGGTCCGATTGGGGAGGGGCCCAGAGAAAACTACAGAGTCCGACATTGTTTTTGCAAAGTTACACACCGATTCAATGTTAATTTTAGTGACCTTCGATTGGCGTAACCGGGTGTCATTACTGCCGACGTGAATTACAATCTTACCAAATTTATGCTTAGCCTTAGCCAGCAGTTTCAAATTTCCTTCAATGTCACCTGCTCTGGCCCCCGGAAGACATTTGACTATGGTTGCTGGTGTCGCTAACTTCACATTTCTCAAAACAGAGTCGCCAATAACCAGAGCCAAACACAAAATGGATCAGATTGAGACTTTATAACCTCTTAAAATACATCAAAGTTAGCCATCATTGGACTTGTCCAAGGTCTGTGTCGCAAGAATGTTCCCTATGAATTTCAAGAGTCTGGCAGTAATAGGACTGGAGTTATGCTGAGCACAGACAAACTGATGAAAACCCTTCGCAACACCCGATGGCCATATTTGATGCCCTCGGGTAGCAATTATTGTCTGATAACAGAAACAGTCTTGTGCATGTGTTGCTTTCACTTTTATCCCCTCAGGGTTTACAGAGTTAAAACATTTAGACATTCAGATTATCTTATCTCAGCTCAAGTAAAACTAACAATGGAAACTAATAGCGCAATAAGTAGTTGGGCTACCAATAACTAGACCTGGGTTTGATTCCAGGTCACTCCACCTGTCTGTGTTCTTGGATAAGACACTTTGTTTGTATTCTCTCAATTCACACAGATGTAAATGGGTACTTGCCTCGGCTTGGAAAGTTACCTGCATTAGACTGGTCCAGTCTGTACTTGCATGTGCTTCATATTGCAGAACCAGTGGTGGGCACAGATAACCAAAAAATTAACTTCGATAACAGATAATCAGATAACTGAAAAGTTATCTTTGATAAAGATAAAATGATAAACCACCCAAAAATGTATCAGACGTTACAGATAACCGATAACTTCCAGTATTGCCTCCGGTATACTTGCAACTACTAACAAGCTGATTTTGAGTTTTAACACCGCAAATCACTTTTGGAAGCATCAAAAGCGACAGACCCAAACAATGAATCAGCACTTTTGTCTTAAGGCATCCTGCCTCCTGCTGGAAGCTCCAGTTTACTACATGGCTTCCAGCACAGACGCAACTGGGAGAAGCCAGAAAGCTTAACTCTCTATCCAATTACAGCGCTGCCGTCAGGCTGAGGTCTTGGAAAATAAAGCAATGCTGAGTTATGGTTTGGTGTATAAATAAAATGAATACTGAATAAAAAATGAAAAAAAAAATGAATAACTCCATTAATGTCAATTTTGTCATTTGTGCAAAGTTAAGATATCAATCAATCAATCAAACTTTATTTATAGAGCACTTTTCATACAATTAAATGCAACACAGAGTGCTTCACAAAGTAAAAACAGTACCGTTGATCTACCATCGACCCACGTAAAAACCTCAACCCTCAAAACAAAAAATCCACTTCATACACACCACCGCTCACCACACACACGCACATTAAAAGAATGAGAATAAAAGGCAATAACAATTAAATCAAGATAATAATGATAAATAAACATTAATTAATAGCTAAACTAAAAAGATTAGTCTTGAGCCTATTTTTAAATACCTGAACATTCTCTGCAGCCCTGAGCCCCTCCGGCAGACTATTCCAGAGACATAACATATATCTTTTAATGTTGAATAATGCACTAATTCTGAAGTTTTGTAACAGAGACAGATGGCATTCTGGGTAAAATGTGCCTCCGCTACACTGATTGGTTGATTCATCATATGTAAGCCAACACGTTAATGTGAGGTGTGTTGTGTGTTGGTGTTTACAGATAAATGTGATTTTGTAAAATATGCTATTTTTATTTGTAAAAAAACCCGGCATTTTCAAAAAAAAAAAAAAAAGCCAAGTTGTAATTAGATAACCGCCTGATATAACTGGTGTCAAAATAAATAGAACACTGCCATGATCTACTGGTGCCAGTGTGAGTTTTGGCCCTTTTTCAGCTGATTTTTCATTCGTGCGAGAATTTTTTTGGCTCGCACAGAGTTTCAGGTTAATTGCGCATCCTGCATCGTTTAGTATACATGGAGTAATGAGCTGCGTTTAACATCTCACGACCACCTCTTGATCACCAATCATATGGGTCAGATGAAAATCAAACGTGTTGATATTCTTTTCGGCTGTCGTGAGGGTGCCCCACTGCTGAAGCGCTACAAGCATCCAACCTCTTGCACTGTGCCTGTGCAAACACCGCAGAACTGTCGTAATGTTTTTTTGTTGGTTTTTTGTTTTGTTTTTTTTTAACTTTGATGTTTCCCATCAAGAGTTTTTCTAAATTAAGTTTGAGAAAAAAAGCTTCTGTTTACGTTTTGCTTCTGGAAACACAAGTCCGACATGTGGTTTTTGAACATATGTGTGTGAGAACATAAAATCGGGTGCTGTTATCAGTGGAGCCTGATCAGAGTGTTTCTCCTGTCGTGAACATACTGAGATTACCCTATCCTACCCATAATGCACTGCTGGGCACAGCATGCCCACACTAAAACCTTAAAAATTAGCGCATTACTTAAAAACTAAAACACATATCTGATATTTTCACATTATAAAACTTCAGAAGTGATGTTAATTTAAATAACTTGTCCGAAATAAGTTTGGTTAAAATTTGAACCATAAGTTAAAAAATGTATGCCTCTGGATGACTTGGGTAATATTGCCAACGTATCAGTATGGGGTTCAAAGAAATTAGTTTTTTGTGACCAGTTCTCCTTTGCCTGCAGAGGTTTCTTCTAGAAGCAGTTCTCCTCTGTTTGCAGAGGGTAGAATTACACATCTGTTCACCTTTGTTTACCATGTTAATGGTCTAAAAATTATCAGACAAAAATTTATCGGAAGATAACTTTGAAAACCATTATTGGACTAATTAACTGAAAAGATAATCCGATAATTAAACTTTATCTTCGATAATTATCGATTATCGGAAGTGTGCCCACCACTGTACACAACCCGGGGATGAGAAGCAGGATCTTCAGTATCAACATAGGACTTGTGCTTGATGCTTTCAGAGCCCCTCTGTCTTATCACCATTGCATCTATCTATCTACATATAGAATCTAGACAATACACCCATTTCCAGTTAGGGGTCGGCTGATTATTGTTGCTTATATTCAACTAATTTTGGCCATTTTTAAAGACGATTTACCGATTTTTAAAACGCTTTCCTCGTACTTTGGTTCTAGTACAGCTGCAATTACTACTTCCCAGTGATTCATTATTAAAGAGGAATTACACTTACAAAACCATCAAACCTCAGCTTCAAGTGGAATAAAACTGGTTCCACCTTGGACGCGGAATGGTGGAACAGCTCTTTACCCTTGCAAGGATATTAGAAGGGTCTTGGGAGTATGACCAACCAGCCATGTGTTTTGTTTATTTTCTCTTGAGGTTGTTGTGTGGGCCGCTGAAGAGGAGGTACTGCTGGCCCACCACCACCAGAGGGCGCCCTGCCTGGAGTGCGGGCTCCAGGCACCAGAGGGCGCTGCCGCATCATGGGAGTAGCCTGGGTGACAGCTGTCACCCATCACCAGACACAGCTGTTCCACTCAGCACAGAGGTATATCAGGAGGACGGCGTCTCCACCTCAGTGCCGAGATATCGCCTAAGACTAAGGTAGTATTCTCTGCGTTTATATATTGCATAACCAGCTAAACCTGTTAAACCTTTTCAGGACTGGTGACTACAGATAGCTTCATTGTTTGGATAAGTACTCACCTTCTTGCTGTTCTTTGACAAGAGGTGGAGGCAGCTTCTCCCCTCTCCGTTACTGGGTGCGGTCATCCATGCCTGTGTGTTGTTGCTCTCTCCTGCCAGCAGTACCGGATCCGACGAGCGGAGGCAGTGGCCACCTGGGAATTCGGGACTTGGCGGTTCCGGTATTTCCAGGGTTTGGTGGCGGAGGAGATCTGGGTGGTTCCGGTTCGACTGAGACGGACGTCTCCTACCTTCGAGCCTGCCCACACGACACCAGCGGATTCGACCCCAAATTGTGTTTGTTATATTAATTGTGCTTGTTTCACAGAAGTAAATCTTGTTATTTACCTTCTCCATTGTCCGTTCATTGCGCCCCCTGTTGTGGGTCCGTGTTCCTACACTTTCACAACAGAGGTGTCCTGTTGGGGTGCTGTAGGAATATGGAGTACTGGAACTGAGGCAACATATGATTCAGTCTCCATATAACTGTAGGAAAGAAAGCCACAGGATGAATATAATAATGTGTTTGGAATATTGAAAATTATCACATGTGGATAATTTTACCTCAAAAAGGGCACCACCTAGTTCTAAGTATAGGTACTTTTAATTTAAACATTCATCAATTGATTACTCTCAATTTAATTACTCAGCCTCAATTTCTAAAGGGGTAAGCTCCGCAGGTCAGATCCGACACCCTCTGTAAAACCATACAAAAAAAAATCACAGACAACTTCACACGTTTAAGATATTTATTTAACTCTGGCAGGAGTTAAATAACAGGACCTATCACAATGATGACGACATTCAATGAGCAACGATTATATGATGTTCATATAATTTGGTTTCATAGCGGGAGTTTTAGGGGTAAGATTCGTCCTAATTTAACAGGTAATTTACTTTGGTATTTATTAACTTGAGAGAAGATTTGTTGTGTGGGCCGCTGAAGAGGAGGTACTGCTGGCCCACCACCACCAGATGGCGCCCTGCTTGGAGTGCGGGCTTCAAGCACGAGAGGGCACCGAAACCAGTGGAGTGGCAGCTGTCACATCATCACCACCAGCTGTCACTCATCTATGTCAACCTCCATAAAAGCCGGACTGCAACTCCACCTCCCCGCCGAGAAATCAGCTACCATACAGGTAACTTCTCTGCTGAATCTAAAACCGAACAAAAGTCTGATCTCTTTTGCAGCCATTTTCCTGTGACGGAGTCCTTGTCTGCTGTGTTGGCGTTTGGTGTGGACTGTGACGGCTTCACCTCCCACCCCACCGAGATAAGTGGTTGTCTCAGCTGTCCGAGTGTGTTATCGGAGGTGAAGGTTCTCCCTCCTAATTGAACACAGACTGTGGGATTACTGAGTGTGCAAACTCACACTCATCAAAAACTGTTTCTGTTCTCTGCCAGCAGTACCGGGTCTGACTGCTGAAGACAGTGGCCACCTGGGGCGCAGGGCTTGGCGGCTCCGGTGTTCTTCAGATCCGTTGGTGGTGGAAGCTGTGTGGGATCCAGCTCTTCTCGCACCAGACGTCTTCTATCTTCGAGCCTGCCACACGTCACCTGGTGTATAATTGACATTCTGCAATATTTGTATTGTCTGTACTTCGTTGTGCGCTTCACAACATTAAATTGTTACTTTTTGGCTATTCCATTGTCTGTTCATTAACGCCCCCTGTTGTGGGTCCGTGTCACGACACTTCCCAACAAGATTAACGATTTGAGTAGAGTTAAATAAAGTCACTCTGTTTATCTGACACATAGCCCGGTCTTACTTTGCGCAGTGCAACGGGTCTCAGTGAGGTTGATGCTGGACGCCGTCTGTTCAGTCGACGCTCCGTCCGCCACACAGCTTCGTCAGGGACCTTGACAAAGAGGCTCTGCCTGTCCGACCCGCTCAGTTTCATCAGTTGCGGGGATGATTTCTGTTATTGTGCTGTGATTTCGCGGTAGCAGTTCAAGTCGCTGTTGAACGTCTCTCAGCTGAGCTGGATGTTTTCTCTGCAGCGCTCTGGAGTCTGGCTCGTCAGAATAAAAGTTTGAGCATCTTATTCTCTATCAAAAATCAAAAATTCTTGTTTCGTCGTCGTCTTTTGGAAGCTTGGTCAAATCAAAACTCAGTGCAAAAATAGCTGACTTTAGAAGAAAAGTGTTCGTGAAAGGAATTGGAGTTTGAAGAAGAAAAAGGTTTAATTTGAAAATTCGGAAAAAGGAAGTTAAATGCGCCGCGCCAGGGAGGGGAGCTGATACATCTGGTTTGGGGTACTGATAGGATTCACAACTCCGTGAGGAATGCACTTTGGGGGGTCTTAAATCCTGATTAGTGGTGGTGGATTGACACAGATCCAAGCTGTGCCTGGCTTTGGAGCGTCTCCTCTTTGGACACCTGGAGATATACCAGGCCTTGCAGTATGGAGTTTATCTTTCTTTGAAGAAACTCAATGGCCTCTGCTTAATGGAAACTTAAGATGTGGCTGTTGATAACAGCTTTCCGCTACATAACCAAAGTAAGAGCTGTGTCTGCATTCTCAGCATTACATTGGACATGTATCCAGTAGGTTTTGGACTCCGCCAGGGCTGCCCCTCTTCACTCAACCTGTTCATGAAGGTTCATGGACGGGATTATAAAGGCGCAGGCCAGGACTGGAGGGTATCCAGCTTGGTGACCTCAGACTTGCATTTCTGTTTTTTGCAAATGATGTGATACTGCTGGCTTCATCAGGCATTGACCTCCAATGCACACAGCAAGTTTGAGGCCAATTGGGAAGGGATGGGAGGAGAATCAGCACCTCTAAACCCTGAGAACGAGGTCCTCTGTTCATCATATCTCATCAGACCAGACAGAGCCATAATTTTGCCGATGGTGTGGCATTTTTTAGGTCGTTATTAGCAATGGTGGCTAATTAGCAAAGATAATGTTTTCATTAGCAGGTTAGCTTTTAAGCTAACTTTCAAAACTGTCAGTGGACCAATTAGCTTCCACTAAATGTAGTTCTGCCAACTTTTTTTCTGGTAAAGTGAGTAAATTTAATGGTCAAAAACATTTGTAAACCCTAAAATCATACATGTTAGTTCCTTAGAATGCAGAGAGGTAGCTAACACTTCTAGTTCACTAGGTCAAAACACAAAAGCGCTGGTTAAAAAAAAAAGACAAAAATTACACTGTGGACAAAAACTGTATGTAAGCAGTTCAAAAGTCAGTATTTTTATTTATTTATTTTTCGTGCATTTGGTTTGTGTTTGTGAAAGAAAAGAGCTTTAAAAAGTGATTAGTAACAGTGGGTTTTAGAGATCATCTAATCCATTGTTTATTAAGTTAGGGTAATTAAATTCATGATGTTAGTTGATTTGAAAAATATTACAAACGATGTACCAAGTTAATAAAAATACTTTACCAACAAACATTCAAAATATGTTTGAAAAAAGAGTAAGTAGTTATAATTGAAAGGATATAGAGTCTTTAAAAAACCAGATTTAGAACCAAAGTAAAGGAAAGGAGTATTGCAGTAAATGGTGTAAAATTATGGAACAATCTTAATAAAGGAAATTAAAGAATTAAGGTCGCTTAAATTATTTAAAAAACATATTAAATTAGATGTATTAAGTAAGTATGAAACTATGAAGTAAGTCCAGTGGGCTGCAAGAAAGTCAAAAAAAAAAAAAAGTAAACTGTTAATAATGTTGGAGTGTCTTAAGTTTAAATGTAACCTGTCCAGTGATGTAATCTATTAATTAATGGTCATAATTATGAAATGGGTCAGTGGTATGTGAACAAGTTAAAGAAATGCAATCTGTAAATAATGTTGACTATGATGCTGTATATTGAAAGATTGTATTGTTAAAAGGGGCAGAAATCATAAGACTTGTTCTTCTTCTGCTCCTTTTCATTCTGGTATTGTGGTGGTTTTGTTTTTGCTTTTCTGTTTTCTTTTAAATGAATGAATAAATATTAAAGAAAAAAGAAAAAAAAAAAAGCAATGTGGGTGAGCAGTAGCTCCATTATCGGTTCATAAATATATCATATAGAGAACAACTGTGACTTCTAATGCTGCAATTTACTGCTTTTGATGAAGATGATGACAGTGTTTGGGGTTTTATTTATTTATTTCATGTGTTCATTTTGTGTTTGTGATCACCTTTGAATTTACCCAACAGCCCCTGCGGCACTTAAACTCAAAACTGGCTTATCAGTACTCAACAATGTACAGAATCAATACTAAATGTTAGTAGTAGCTTCCACTAATTTTTATTTCAGTTTATCATTATAAGACAGCTATATCGTTATAAGATAAACTTCATTGATCTCAGAGAAATTCACATGTTACGTCAGCTCTTAAAAAACACACAAGGTGGGTGCAAGTAGAGGAAAATGTTCATCAAACAGCGTGTGCAAGGATAAGCAATAATAATAATAATAATAATAGTAGTAGTACTTGTAACAATACAAGACATAAGAAATGAGGTAGAAATAGAATATGTATGTATACACACACACTTTATATATATATATATATATATAAACACTCGACAAAAATATAAACACAACACTTTTGGTTTTGCTCCCATTTTGTATGAGATGAACTCAAAGATCTAAAACTTTTTCCACATACACAATATCACCATTTCCCTCAAATATTGTTCACGAACCAGTCTAAATCTGTGATAGTGAGCACTTCTCCTTTGCTGAGATAATCCATCCCACCTCACAGGTGTGCCATATCAAGATGCTGATTAGACACCATGATTAGTGCACAGGTGTGCCTTAGACTGCCCACAATAAAAGGCCACTCTGAAAGGTGCAGTTTTATCACACAGCACAATGCCACAGATGTCGCAAGATTTGAGGGAGCGTGCAATTGGCATGCTGACAGCAGAAATGTCAACCAGAGCTGTTGCTCGTGTACTGAATGTTCATTTCTCTACCATAAGCCGTCTCCAAAGGCGTTTCAGAGAATTTGGCAGTACATCCAACCAGCCTCACAACCGCAGACCACGTGTAACCACACCAGCCCAGGACCTCCACATCCAGCATGTTCACCTCCAAGATCGTCTGAGACCAGCCACTCGGACAACTGCTGAAACAATCGGTTTGCATAACCAAAGAATTTCTGCACAAACTGTCAGAAACCATCTCAGGGAAGCTCATCTGCATGCTCGTCGTCCTCATCGGGATCTCGACCTGACTCCAGTTCGTCGTCATAACCGACTTGAGTGGGCAAATGCTCACATTCGCTGGTGTTTGGCATGTTGGAGAGGTGTTCTCTTCACGGATGAATCCCGGTTCACACTGTCCAGGGCAGATGGCAGACAGCGTGTGTGGCGTCATGTGGGTGAGCGGTTTTCTGATGTCAATGTTGTGGATCGAGTGGCCCATGGTGGCGGTGGGGTTATGGTATGGGCAGGCGTCTGTTATGGATGAAGAACACAGGTGCATTTTATTGATGGCATTTTGAATGCACAGAGATAACGTGACGAGATCCTGAGGCCCATTGTTGTGCCATACATCCAAGAACATCACCTCATGTTGCAGCAGGATAATGCACGGCCCCATGTTGCAAGGATCTGTACACAATTCTTGGAAGCTGAAAATGTCCCAGTTCTTGCATGGCCGGCATACTCACCGGACATGTCACCCATTGAGCATGTTTGGGATGCTCTGGACCGATTGGCAGGAACTGGTACACGCTGTCGTATACCAGTTCCTGCCAATATCCAGCAACTTCGCACAGCCATTGAAGAGGAGTGGACCAACATTCCACAGGCCACAATTGACAACCTGATCAACTCTATGCGAAGGAGATGTGTTGCACTGCATGAGGCAAATGGTGGTCACACCAGATACTGACTGGTATGCCCCCCCAATAAAACAAAACTGCACCTTTCAGAGTGGCCTTTTATTGTGGGCAGTCTAAGGCACACCTGTGCACTAATCATGGTGTCTAATCAGCATCTTGATATGGCACACCTGTGGTTTAATGGTTATCAAAGCTAATTTTTTCAGTTAGCTGTGCCCACCACTGGTTATCAGGGACACATATGCTTAGGGGGGCAGTGTTCTTTTATGTGGACCAGGTCTTGTTGGGGTTCTCCACAACTGCAGCTACTATCTATTTGTCACAAGCCCCCATAGCATTCTCTAAAAGAGACCAAATGATCAGGAAAAACAATAACAGACTGTGATTCTCCTGCTCTCTTACCGGACCCGGCGCCACGAGGGGGCGTTTTTTGGGCGACGCCCCCTCACATTATCAACCTCGCCCCCTCGAATGTTAGAGTTAGCAAAAAATAAAAATAAAAAAGAAAGAAAAAGAAATACTGGAAAATATAGCAAAATATTAGTTACTCAATAATATCACATATTTAACAAATAAACCAAATTAATTAACTAAAGTAATTAATTTTAAAACAAACGGATATGGCATGTATCTGTGTTCAAGCGATTTGATAGGTTGAGGGTTGCGCTTGTCAGTGCGGCAGAGGGCAAGCTCAATTTATTCAAGCAGTGTCAAGGGCCTTTCACACTGCAAGCTTCAGCGCGATGCTTTAACGCTTCGTAACGCCAGGCCGGTCATGACACGTTGGAAACGTCACACTCTGGCTGTTTCCACAACCTGAAAAAAAGTTCAGCGATCGCCATCTTGAATTTGGGTCGCCTGAACCACAAAAAAACCTTTAAAAAACAGCAGTAGAACGATTCTCCCATTACCCTGCTGAGAGAAGCTTTTTTTCAGCTACTTTTTGGAGTGACGCCGACTGAGGGAGGACTGACGACTTGGTGGGATATCGATCGGGCCGACCCACACAGAGAAGCTGGCCTTCAGGCATCATTCCTGGGAAGACCGAGGCAGGCAGCCAGGGGGATGGAGCAAACCCACTCAGTCTGAAATCTCCCACTTTTTGGATATATGCGAAGTCCCAGTTTGCCCAACGGAGGTTAGTTCTGCAGCTTTATCGAGGTGAGGATAAAATAAAAGTAAAACGTGACGTTTCTGCACTGCTGTAAAGGTTTAATGATCGGCTAACGTTAGCTTAGCTTTTTAGCACAGTTGATCTCAGTGAACGGTTTAATTTGTAAATGGTTCAGTCTTTTTTATTTTTACCAAATAAAGCTACAGTTTTTTTTCCAGACACCACAAAAGCTCAACTTTAAATAACTAGTTTTTCAGGCTTTTTTTTTTTGCCGTTTTTTTTTCCCCCCTTTTTTTTTATATATAAACTGTTTAGTGTTTCTTTATATTTAAATTTTATTTGTCCCAATCAGGAACATTTGCTGTGCAGACAACAAAACTTCCATTGATGAGCTGAACACCGCGAAGTCCAGTCAAAAGAAAACATCTCTGCTCTTCAAAATAGAACAAAAGTGTCTTCAGCAACACCACCAGAATTCAAAGCTGCAGAAGAGACCTTCATCTGGTCCCGAGAATCCAGCATAACATCACCTGCTTCTAAATAAAAGGCTCTTTGAACAGTAACTATTTATTCATTTTATATTTTAACAATAAATGAACGGATCATTAAAAATGTCCACGAATCAAAGTCAAAAGACATTTGCACAGGTAGAAGCTCTCCACTTATTGTGCTCAAATTCATATTTTAGAAATGACTGTCCTGATAACATTAAAGGCAATTACATATTTTGACAAAATTACAAGTTTAAATGACTATAAAAAAAAAACATCATGAGGTTTATGTCACAGAAATCCTACTTTACAATCAGACTGCAGTCATTGTTAAATTATTTCCTGTTGCATTTATAATAAACATTTGTATTTTTTTAGTGTTTGTTTTTCTGGTTGAAATGAGATATAAATAATCTACCTGACTTAAAAAATGTATAAGTTTCCATGTTATTTTTATTTGTCTAAAAATAAATGTCCAAGGTTCCTTATGTTAAACAAGAAATTATCTAATCTGAAATAACAGGTGGTTTTAATTTACAGATGAAAGGTTTCTAAAGAACCATTTATTGATTTATTTAGCTATTTTAATTACAAGTGTTCTAAACTTTTTTTAAACAGCAATCAGAAATTTTGAGTTAACAAACAACAACAATAAAAAAAAAAAAACATTTCCAATGATTTTTCTTCAGAAAACTGCTCTATAAATGAGCAGTCCTGTCACACGTTAATGTTTTGTACAGATCAGTGGTTTCTGCACCGATCCATTTTGTAGAGATCAGTGGTTTCTGCCACGAGTCTTCCGTGTTTTGGCCCAACGCGTCGTTCCTATTGGACAACGCGAAGGTACGTCACAGCTCAGAGTGTCGAAAGTTGGCACACCTCATCTTGACAGAACACCGGCTCTCTGTGGTATGTAGGAGGGTCTATACATTCAAATAATAATTAAAAAACATACTGTCATCACTCTTTACTCTTACTCAGTCAGTCTCTTACAACGGTGTAGCCTAAATACACAAACTTTCCAGGAGCGCACCCAATTCATTACGCATGCTCAGAGGCACGTCCCACCTGTGCACACTTTTTGGGGGGGCGGGGGGCGGCCCCGCCCCCTGTGATAAACTCATCGTCCCCTTAATATTTTTTTTCTGGCGCCGGGTCTGTCTCTTACAGTCACTCTTAAACATTCTCTGTCTGCATATATTCGTCACTCTTTGGAGCTGTATCTTCATTAAGTTAATGAAGGTGCTACTGCAAACATGATGTGGGAGACAGACAGAGAAATGATGCTGTAATGTAATGCTGTAAATGCCCTGGCACCTCCTTGGAAGTCACAAAGAACCTCATCAATCTCATGTCCAGTAGGAATGAGGCTCATATGGTATCTGTGAGTGTTTATGTGCAGTCGCTATAAAAAGGAAAGAAAATATGGCCTGATGAAGATGAGACTCTCTCTGTCTCAATCTCTCTCTCTCTCTCCAATCTCACCTTCCTCTCCATCTCTGTCTCTTCCCACTGATAAACCTGCAAAGCTTTACTCTTTGATTGTGATTGACAGACAAGTTATGCAGTTAACGTTTCCTCACCGAGGGCAACAACTGAGCGAACACATTTGAAACTCCTGCAGGGAAACGCAAAGAGAGCTGGAGACATTCATTTCCACTCTGTGGGAAAGCTGCATTCAGGCACAATGTTAAAATATATTCATGTTACCTGCCTGTTTGCTGTTCCTTCACGATAACAAGCTTTTAACCTTCTTATGGGTATTTTGTTTTTGTTAAGAAGCCCACCAGTAGTTTTCAAATTGTCGGAGATTATTCAATCCACTCACTGCGAAATGCATAGTGTACAAATAAGAGTATGCTGATTGTTTAATATCTCCCTCTGGTGTCAAAAATAAACTCCAGTAAAAAGCATAACTCAGATATTACACAGTTCACAGCAAACAAACACCCACAAACATAAGTGTTCTAATTCACGTGTGTGCAGGTGTAATGCCACTAAATACAGTTCTACCAAAAGACTCATCTGTGTTAAAGAAAAAATGAGTTTATGCCAATAAGTTACTATATTCAGTGGTTTCACATCAGCCCTGTCATGGTAGTAGAATGAGCAGAGTGTCTCTCAAATCCCACCAAAAAAAAAGGGGGAGGTGGAGGTCGGAGCCCAGACCTGGCGGCGGACAGGGACCAACTGGTGGCAGCGGGAACTTCAGATGGCAAGCTGCAAACAAAAAGAAATGAGTAGACAATGAGCTTTTAAACAGTGGAGACTGTATTGTATTAGTTCAGGTGATAATAATAATATAATAATGTGTGTTACATTTTCTTCTACAAAGCTCTTAAGGCCAGTTAGAGCTTTGTGCAGGACTAATTCTCTGTGCACTCCCACTGAATTTCAGATCATTACCTGTGCCTGTCCAGTCCCGCCTGCACCCTCCAAACGCTGACAATTTATGCGCATACAGTGATAGCGATGCATTCATTTGTGTCTCCTCCCTACTCGTGGGAGGAAAACACGTAATTTAGGCTATTATTGAAAAGATTCATGTGGTTGATTGTTAAGAATCCCTGGCCTATATGTCTTTTGATGCACTGATCAGGAATAGTGTTACTATTGGTTGTTCAGTTTAAAGACAGTTTAGTTACTGCATCCCCTTATATGGGCATGCAGTAACCTCGCTGTGCAGTGACACAGATTCCCTGCACCTCTCTGTTTGGTCCTGCAATGTCTGCTTCTCATGATAATATTTAAAATGAAAGTAGCATGTGGAATGCATACTTTACACTATTTCCTTGTTGACTGTGGAAACACAGAGATTTAACATTGTCATTTTTAATAAGAGCCCTACAAGGAAGATGAAAATATACCTCTATCTGCACATTCAGCTCACATCTCAAGGCTTCAGCTGGTTTCCTGCTCATCATGCATCATGTTGTAATGATGAAATCTGACGCTGGAGGAACTGATGCAACAAGCATTTTACCAAACGACCCCCTTGCTCATAATTTTTTAGGCAAAACCTCAAATGCAAAAATAAATTGCAAAAGTGAAACTGAAAACCCAAATACAGATCCACAGATGGAACAAAGTGGATTTTAACAGCAATGGTGCCTTACAAGACTGACAGTTTTCCTCCAAATTAGGTGTTCAACCACATTTTAAAAAAAGGCCAAATCTTAACTTCGCAATAAATCTGTGAAATCGTAAAAGTGATTTTAATTTGTGATCAAATTAAGTACCATGTAAATAGAAAAGTGGATTTAGACACAACCAAGATGCACTTGCACTATGCACTTGAGAATGTGCGTGATAGACTGTCAAGCAAAGGCACTAAAAGATTCTTTGAGTACAGTGCACCAGAAACCTGTGTGATGCAGCCAAGGTAAGGCATGGACAAGAACAAATAATGTCTTTTGAGCACTTCTCAAAAGCCATTAGACACATCATCCATTAATATTGGGGTGAAATCACCTGCTGAGATGATTGGTAGCAAGGAAAACATGCACCTTCTTGCCCTTTCATGCCTCCCTCTGATTTATAAGATCTGTGGGTGGACGCAAGTTAAGAGGACACCCAGTTTGTCCTTGGTGCAATAGTACAAAATAGTACAAATAGTACAAAAAAAGGGGGAATATCATAATGAAAATAGTTACCTTTCAAAAGCAAAATTCTGTAAACACACATATGCCTTATCATTAGCTAGCCTGGCTTAAAGCTTTGTAGTCCCAGTTGCTAAAGACAAACATTGTTTTCTGTGCTGTTCTAAACTTTTGATAAACATCATTTTCTGTGTTTTTTTTTTTTTTTTTGTGCTGCTGTGTGACAAGTGATAGAAACTGTTTGTGGAAAAACACTGCCAGAGGCTCTGATGTTTCCAACCCATTTGCTGAATACTTAGAGTGAGGCATGTTGTACAGAAAAAGGAAGGCTATATTGAATTGACAATCAGCAGAGGCAAAAACCAATAAAATAACAAAAACAGGGAGTGTTAAAATGTCTTAAAGCACAGCAAATGGGTAAAAACCAAAAACAACAGAATTAACAGTTGCTATACCTTAGTGGGTAAATGTGAGTGCAAACTCAAAGGTGATTGCTAAACTATGATTGAATGAATGGATAATTGAAATTATGTGTTAATACACAGCATTGGACAGACTGAATCCAGTAAATTGGTGATTTCTTGAACTGGAGTTCAAGTCCAAAGCAACATCCCACTAACAGGCCACATAAATGAGGAAAATGTAAAGAGTTCATCATGGCTGATCTTGTGCAGGTGGGAAGGATTGTGTAAAGGGATGAGTTCAGGGAAGCTGGAACATGTGAATACTGAAGCAGAATCCTAACAAATAAACTTTAAGACTCATGTAAGATAAACATTACATCATTTGGATATGGAAGGAGCCTTCCGTGTTCACTCTGTGTAGATTCAATTTGTATTTGTGTCAGTTTTCTGAAAGCTTACAGATACGCACATAACAGAACAATGCTACCAATAATCGTGGGGGGCAGTGTAGCCAAAGTTCAAATCAAAATACACAAAGAAAACCATTAACAGCTGGTGAATTAATGGTCAAACAGACTACCACCATCTAAAATCAGTGTCTATGCTTTTGTGGTCTACAGTGCCCTCAACTGAAGGATTTTTTTCTTTATTTATTCATTTTTCTGTAGATCAGGTAGCTCAGTGGTCATTAATGTTCCATTAATGTAGCAATATTCAGATGCCTGTTAAGACTACGCCAGATGAGACCAAAAATTAAATAAAAATCTTCCAGTCAAATCACTGTACATATTTACACTTTGAGCATGGCAGAAATGTCACAAAAAACATGTGTGAAGCAAGAGCCGATTGAGAATCATGCATGAGTTGTAAGTGAAGATTTGCATTACCTACAACTCTCAATATACATTTGCAATTGCTATTAATGATTATAGCCACATAAGATGGAAAAGTGTCCTGAGTTTGGATCCCACTCATGCTACCTTTCTGTGTCCTTACACAAGATTGATTCTGCTTTGTCTCAGTCCACACATCTCTGCATGGGTACTGGCCTTGACTGGGGAAGTGACATTCAGCAAACTGGTGTCCAACCAGGGGGAGTCATCAACTCCATATGACTGAATCTAGAAATAAGCACCTGCACCAATAGGCCCCAGGGCCTACAATGTATCTGGAAAGTATTCACAGTGCTTCACTTACACATGTTGTATTACAGTCTTATTCCAAAATGGAGTAAATTCATTTTTTCCCCTTAAAATTAATTGTACTCACAACACCCCATAAATATAGCATGAAAAAGTGGTTTGTTTTGGTTGAAACTTTTGTAAAATAAAAAACTAAATAAATCACATATACATAAGTATTTACACCCTTTGCTCAGTACTTTGTTGATGCACCTTTGGCAGCAATTACAGCCTCAGGTCTTCTTGAATATGATACCACAAGCTTGGCACACCGACCTTTGGGCAGTTTTGCCCATTCCTCTTTGCAGCTCCTTTCAAGCTACATCAGGTTGGATGGGGATCGTCGGTGCACAGCCATTTTCAGATCTCTCCAGAGATGTTCAATCAGATTCAGGGCTGGGCCACTAAAGGACATTCACAGAGTTGTCCTGAAGCCACTCCTTAGTTTCCCAGTTCCTGGCACTGAAAAACATTCCCACAGCATGATGCTGCCACTACCATGCTTCACTGTAGGGATAGCGCCTGGTTTTCTCCAAACATGACATCTGGCAGTCACACCAAAGAGTTTAATCTTTGTATCATCAGACCAGAGAATTTTGTTTCTCATGGTCTGAGAGTCCTTCAGATGCCTTTTGGCAAACTCCAGGCAGCTGCCATGTGCCTTTTACTATGGAGTGGCTTCTGTCTGGCCACTCTATACCATACAGGCCTGATTGATGGATTGCTGCAGAGATGATTGTCCTTCTGAAAGGTTCTCTCTCCACAGAGCTGGAGCTCTGGCAGAGTGACCATCAGGTTCTTGGTCACCTCCCTGATTAAGGTCCTTCTCCCCCAATCGCTCAGTTTAGATGGGTGGCCAACTCTCGGAAGTTCAGATCCTGGTGGATCTGAACTTCTGATCTTCTATTAATGTATGCTGTGCTCACTGGGACCTTCAAAGCAGCAAAAATGTTTCTGTACCCTTCCCCAGATTTGTGCCTTGAGACAATCCTCTCTCGAAGGTCTACAAACAATTCCTTTGACTTCATGCTTGGTTTGTGCTCTGACATGCACTGTCAACTGTGGGACCTTATGTGTAGACAGGTGTGTGTCTTTCCAAATCATGTCCAATCAACTGAAGTTACCCCAGGGGGACTCCAATTAAGCTGTAGAAACATCAAGGATGATCAGTAGAAACAGGATGCACCTGAGCTCAATTTTGAGCTTCATGGCAAAGGCTGTGAATACTTATGTACATGTGATTCCTTGGTTTTTAATAAATTTGCAAAAACCTAAAACTTTTCACGTGTCATTGTGGGGTATTGTGTGTGGAATTTTGATTTAAAAAAAATAAAGCGCTGTGAATACTTTCTGGATGCATTGTATATAGGGCTTACTTCCTTTGAACATCTGTAGCAGCGTAATGGACGTTTGCAGGTACGTGACAGTATTTGAACATGGAAATACATATTTCTGAACATAACTGGATCATAAATGTTTCATCATACGCAACAAGGGGCGATTTTGAGCCTGATCCAGAAAAAGTAGGGCACTGTTCTCCATCTTTGGCATTCTGAGAAACCAACATTTCTTGAGTGTGAAATGTTGACTTATTAGGTGCAATGTTGGTTTCTCAGAATGCAGAATATGGAGAACCACAGCCTACTTTTTCTGGGTCAGGCTCAATTTATCAGTTGCCCCCTCATAAAATAAACTGGAGTAAGTCATATCCAAAAAGGTGAAGGTGCTGTTTTTGAGCAGATACAACTGCACACTCAGCAAAACCTTTTTAATCTTTTTTTTTGTGTGTGTGTGTGTGTGTGATAATTTGATTCATGACTTTGCAGTAATCCTGCTAACAACCTAACAAAAACAGGAGGGTGAAAATGCCTCTTTGGTGGAGCTAATAAAGTGTCACAAAAGAAGTGACAGCGCCTGTGTGTCTGTATTTATGTGGATCCTGAAGGGACATATTGATCTACTGTGAAGCAGGCAGTGGAAATGTAACATGTCCATGTCGATTTGGAGTCACAGAGTAAAAATACACGTCTCCAAGTCTTGCGGTGTCATAGCCGCCAGGGCTTTTCTGTCACCTCTGATTTCCCACAGGCTGACATTTCACATGTGTGTGCAATGAATATTGAACATTTGATTAAAATTTTCATTTCAAATTACTGTAACACAGTTACAGGAAAAGATGGGGGGAAAAGTGTCAAATCTCACAAATAGGAACTGGTCTGTCTATCTATCGACCCTATTAAACTGGTTTTGATTAGGATGAATGAGAATCTCAATTGAAATGTGTCATGAATTCTATAATCAGAAGGAAATAGGTGGATCTGATCACAAACCCAAAGGGATCACCGAGGATGGTCCAGTCCTTTTGCATACCATTAGTTCAGACAATAGCCATATTAACACCCACCGAGGATTTTCCCATAAAGGAATGGAGGGACATGAGTGTGGATTTTTTATTTTTTAAAATCAGTGAAGTAAGGTGTTCCATAATGTGCAAAACCACTGGCCCCCGTTACCGAGTTTTATCCGATGGTAAGTGAGAGTTGGAAACAAAAAGCGCACAACAGCGCGGTGTGATTCTGCTGCTACCCCCCCCCCAATCTGGCAACATCACTTTCATGAGACTCACAGTTGGCTGATGATGGTGGATGTAGCAGAGTCTCAAAAATCTCTGAAACTCCGTAGAAGTCTCGCTATAGGCATCAAAGTTTCCTGTCTTACATTTATTTAAAGTTGAGCTTTTGCCAACGGAGGGTGGGCACTTTGGTTGAGCACTCTGCTGAGTGTAGCTTAGCTTATCGTCGACTCAACATTTGAGGCGTCATGTGACGTAGCCTATTTAAACTTGACGTAACTCTGCAACTGCATTGCTTGCTACTAGTGCATCTTCAGAACAGGTTCAGCACATCCCTTCCCATTTCTTTATGTCCAAGGGATGAGTGGTGCATCCAGTCAAGCCTCTGATGTTGGCCAGTGGAGGCAAACTGAGCAGTAAGGGCGTACTAGCGAAGGTGGCGTACTGGTAGTGGAAATCAACTCTTGCCAGCATTTTAGCATGAATATTGAAGCTTATTTAAAATCAACTCTCTGTTGGCAAACCCCGGGCTAATCATCGGTGCGAATGGGCCATTACATCTCATCAATGTGAGTGATACCTGTGGATCCACTGATCAGAATGGTTCCTGTCTTAGTAGATTCCATTCAGTTGCATGGACTGTATCCAAGAAAACCTCTCCACAGTGAGAATGACATTAAAGGCCAAAAGAAAAAATCACTGCACCTTTCTGCATCTTGCGGTTGTTTGAAAGTAACACCACAAACTGTGCAAAAACTCCAAGGTGGGTCAAACAGTTTTCAATATGCTGTAAATCCAAATCCAGTAATAAAAGTAGTAAAATAATGAGAAAGCTCACAGCAGTACATCTTCATACTCTCACACATTCCAGCCCACTCAAAACAATATGGCAGAATAAAGAGAGCTAATTTTGGAGATATTTCAGCCTCTTTGGTGGCAGTTTCATTGCCATTATTAATGTTGGTATAGTGCAGCATCGTTTGTGGTGATGGGTTATTCCCGTCTCTCTCGCTCTGATTCACTTACAGACACCATGCACCAGTAAACAGGCTGCAGAATGTTAATTTTTTTTATACGATATATATGTCACAACAAAATGGTTGTTTCTGTAACCGTTAATGCTGTGTGACTTGAACCATGCAAGTACAGCAACAGGCAGAGGCCATGCTGGGTAAATTCGGTATTCAGGGTGTCGTCTGTATCACTTACAGCCCCAAATATCGATTGTTCAGCCACCTGTTTAGTAAGGAAGCTCGGTCTGGCCTTTCACTCAAACCTGTTCAGCACGCCCACTTTCTCATTCTTGGCATTTTGGCTCACTCATCAGTTCATCTAATCAGCTGCTAGCTGTCAGGCCAACAGAGACAACACATCTTCAACACGAGCCTTTAAAATACTGTGTCCCACAAATTCTAAAAGGTAACCATCTACAATCTTTCCCATTAGACAGACACGTCTAAGTCTCTTGAGTCTCCTGATGCGGTTTCCAATCCTGGTGAGATTTCCTAATTTCACAATTTTGATCATGACCACCAGGATTACCCAATCTGGGGCCCATGGGCCACACTTTTTTGTTGTTGTTCTGAGATTGCAATTAACAAGACCTCTAGAAATTAATCAGATAATGTGAAACAGATTCAAAAGCAGTGATTTTATTGCCAGGAAATTTAAATTTAGAGCATTAATTTCTGCAAAATGTGACATATGCATTGGCAAGACAGTGACATATTGGTTATCTGAACTCCCAAATTGCTCCGTCCTGGCTATGGTATTAAATCTGCCTCCAGGTCTTCATGTTTACTCTAGCCTGCATGAATTTTTTAATCCAGCCATGTGCGCACTTGTCAGTCACACTTTCTTGTGGAGGTGATAATTTGAATAAAAAGTACCATATGTTCACTTTATTTGACCTAAAATCCTAAATGAGTGCATTTCAGACATGTTTAAATTTGAGCATCATCAGGTTTCACCGCCCATTTTACTGAGTACTGAACTTAGCATTGATGCCACAGAGGAGAATGGCTGAAGATCCCAACACAGAATAAAGATGATCTGGTGTAAAATACAGTTTTTACACAACATTCCAGCAAGACACAAACCGAACACAGGGGTATAAATACACAGGGAGGTGATCATACAAACTGACTACAGGTGAGGTAATCACTGAAGGGGGAACAGCTGAGGAGGGACACAGGAAGAAAGCTAATAAAACACACAAGGAAACTGTCACCAAAATAAAACAAAGTGCAGAAGAAAAGCACAACAGTGATAACAGAGAGAAAAAACCAGGAACGGTCACAAGAGGCACAGTCATGGACAGAAATCGTACAATTAATGACTTAATGAATGCTTCATCAATTAATTGCCTTTACGTGCCCCAGTGTTTCTATCATTTTACTTTTTCTCAGTGAACAGGGGAAGAATAGGTGTGTCTATTTCCATCATCTCTGTAATGAACGACTCACACCAGATTATTTGACACATGCAGCACAATGCAGGAAAAAAAAAACTGTGGATGTGTCGACATATTTCCCATATTAAATAGCAGGGTGACATTTAGATTCAAATTGTCTGTCACACACAGCAGCAGGGATTTCTAGGCCACAGTCTGACATCAAATTTATGCTCATCTTAGTCTAGATCTTACATATCACCCAAATCATGGAGGAAGCCTGTACACATCCCAGCTGTTCTAGATTGCAGAGTGGCAATCTAAAAATGACTAACTCGCTGGATAACAGCAGATGGATGTTTGTACAAAATGGTCTAAAAATATAAACTGGTACAATGCAATCAGAGGGCTTTAGGCCATAAAATAAAATTCTATCACATTGCAAAAATGCAAAATCTGAACACCTATATTTGTCAAATTTTTAGTCAAAGTATCCACCCAGAAAAGCAGACACAGTCCGTTCAGTAAGAAAAAATTAAGTTTTTAGATAACATCTGCTGTATAGCCTCTGTGTCATAATTGGGCCTATGGGGGATGTTTTGCTTATTATGTTCTTTTTTTCTTTTTATGGTGCTTGGGGTTTTGGCAGAGGGACTTTTCTTGTCCAGTGTCTTGTGCTTGGTGCTGGGTGTCTCCCTCCTGTCTCTTTCCCTGCTTGCCACGCCTCATTCCAGAATCTTCCTCGCACACCTGTCCCTGCATTTCATCCAATCATTCCCTCCATTTAAATTACACCCTTTCCCTCACTAGTTTATGGGATCGTTGTGCCCTGTGCCTCTTTCAAGCCTTATTACAGCCACCAAGGATGTAATAAAATCATCAGCGTTTATCTATCTATCTATCTATCTATCTATCTATCTATCTATCTATCTATCTATCTATCTATCTATCTGCTTGTTAGTATGATTATGTCTAAACTACTGCATGGATTTTGTTGAACTTTTTAACAACAGATATACAACCCCTGGCAAAAATTATGGAATCACCGGCCTCGGAGGCTGTTCATCAGTTGTTTTAATTTTGTAGAAAAAAAGCAGATCACAGACATGACACAAAACTAAAGTCATTTCAAATGGCAACTTTCTGGCTTTAAGAAACACTATTGTTGTGGTGGGCCGCCCGAAGAGGAGGTACTGCTGGCCCACCACCAGAGGGCGCCCTGCCTGAATGGCGGGCTTCAGGCACCAGAGGGCGCAAGTCGCCGCATGACAACCCCAGGAGCCCGGAGCTGACAGCTGTCACCACTCATCTCATCATTCATCACACCATAAAAGCCTGGCAGAGATGTCACATCCCTGCCGAGAAATCAGCTTACCCGACAGGTAAACCTCTCAGCCAGTAATTGTGCCGTTCGCACATTTCCTGTTTCTAAGTCTGGCAGTCGTAACCTTGTGTACTCACAGCTTGGAGCTGGGTGGTGGAAGTTGGAAGGACTTAGCATTCCCCGCTCCTCACTTATTTCTTAAGTATATTATTGGTACATGTATATTATGCACGTAGTAGCATTCCTGTTTTCCTGGAAGTGGTGGATTAATTCCCTTAGGAGGGGACTGTGACTTTGCTGAACTGTTTGCTGGGTGTGCACGCACCCACTTGATCTGTTTGTTCTTCCTGCCAGCAGTACCCGATCTGACAGCTGGAGGCGGTGGGCCACCTGGGGACTCAGGACTTTGCGGCTTCGGTGCTGGTCTCCGCTGGCAGTGGAAATCGTGTGGGGGCCGACTCTTCTCTGGACAGGCGTCTCCTATCCTCGAGCCTGCCCAACGTCACCTATTGTTTAACTGACTGTTACCTAAAGTCGTATCTGTATTCCGTTGTGCACATTTCACAACATTAAATTGTTATCTTTGGCATTTTCATTGTCCGTTCATTTACGCCCCCTGTTGTGGGTCCGTGTCACTAACCTTTTCCCATAGGAGTTCTCGGCCAATCGTCATGGATCCCGAGGGGCGCCAACCATCGAGTGAACCACCAATGGAAACGCAAGGTGCACAGGCGCCACAGGAGGCGTATTAGGTGAGCTGCAGCAAATCTTAACCGCCTTCACTGCTCGGTTGGATTGGTAACCAAGCAGAATGTTATACTCAATCGGAGGATGGAGGCTCTCACCGCTCAGGTGGAAGCGCACGCGCAGGGCGCTGCTGCAGCACCTCCTCCTGCTGACCGAGTACCGAATACAGACATTCCAGTGGTCGTTCAACGAACGAACCCCCCCCCCCCCCCTCCCCTGAAGCATACATAAGCCCTCCGGAGCCGTACAGAGTTGTGTTGAGACGGGCGCAGACTTCCTGATGCAGTGTTCGCTCGCTTTTGCACAGCGTCCCGTCATGTACGCATCTGAGGCGAGCCGGGTGGCTTATGTTATAAACTTGCTTCGAGGAGAGGCACGCGCCTGGGCTACGGCACTCTGGGAGCAGAAGTTCACGGCTCCTACAACATATCTGGGTTTGTGCGGGAGTTCAAACAAGTGTTTGATCACCCCAATAGAGGAGAGAACTGTTTTCGAACGTGTTGCTGTCAATGAGACAGGGCGTCGAGAGTGCAGCTGAGTATGCAGTCGACTTCCGCATACGCGGCAGCGAGGTCCGGCTGGAATACTGTTGCACTCCGTGCCGCCTTCATATCGGACTGTCTCCGGCCCTGTAGGAGCATCTGCTGGCTAAGGATGAGCCGCGGGATTTTGACAGGCTTATCGACCTGGTTATACAGTTAGACAACCGACTAGAAGGCATTGTCGGGAGCGGGACGAAGGGTGTGGCTGGACATGAGCTGTCCCTCTTCCTTCCGGTCCGAAAGGGTGCCGCCGTCCCCACGCTCCACAGCCAGAGAGCGCCGTGTGGCAACAGCTCCCCCTGCTGACAAAGCTATGGACACGAGCAGGGCCAAAGTGAAATCAAATAACAGACAATGGAGGCTGGCCCGCGGGGAGTGTTTTTTCTGTGGCTCGAGTGAGCACATACAGAAGAACTGCCCCAAGCAGTTAAACTACAACGCCCGCCCTTAGAGACTGGGCTAAGGGTGGGCCATAATACTCACGCGGGGAAACCCCGTAAATCTGCACGCATCCCAGTCACGATCCTGAGTGGGGATCTAACCCTTCACGCCCCAGCACTGGTGGACATGGGGTCAGAAGGGAATCTGCTGGACAGCAGATGGGCAAAGGAAGTCAGGCTCCCTCTAGTGGCCCTACCTTCACCATTGACGGTACGGGCACTAGATGGCACCCTTCTCCCATTAATTACACACCAGACACAGCCAGTGACATTGGTTGTATCTGGGAATCACAGGGAGGAGATTGTGTTTTATGTAACACCTTGTACCTCCCGAGTGATTTTGGGTTTTCCAAATAAAGTACAATCCCCGGATTGATTGGCCATCTGGGGTTGTGACGCAGTGGAGCAAAACCTGCCACCGGGAGTGCTTAGGATCCTCGGTTCCACCCGATGTGACAGCTAAAGAGGAGGTTCTAGTCCCCCCCAATCTGGCAGCGGTGCCAGCAGAGTACCACGACCTTGCTGACGTCTTCAGCAAGGATCTGGCACTCATGCTGCGTACGATTGCGCCATTGATTTGATCCCGGGCATCGATTACCCATCCAGCAGGCTGTACAACCTCTCACGTCCGGAGCGCGAATCAATGGAGACCTACATCCGGGACTCTTTAGCTGCCGGGTTGATCCGGAAATCCACCTCCCCGATGGGTGCTGGTTTCTTTTTTGTGGGCAAGAAAGACGGCGGACTCCGTCCATGCATTGATTACAGAGGGCTGAACGAGATCACGGTTCACAACCAATACCTGTTACCTCTGTTGGATTCAGTGTTCCCGCCCTTGCATGGAGCCCAAATTTTCACAAAACTGGATCTTAGGAATGCATATCACCTGGTTTGGATCCGGGAGGGAGACGAGTGGAAGACAGCATTTAACACCCCGCTAGGTCACTCTGAGTACCTGGTCATGCCGTTCAGCCTCACCAATGCGCCAGCGACGTTCCAAGCTTTGGTTAATGACGTCTTGCGGGACTTCCTGCATCGGTTCGTCTTTGTATACCTTGATGATATTCTCATCTTCTCCCCGGATCCTGAGACTCATGTGCAGCATGTACGTCAGGTCCTGCAGCGGTTGTTGGAGAACCGGTTGTTTGTGAAGGGTGAGAAGTGCAAGTTCCACCGCACTTCTTTGTCTTTCTTGGGGTATATAATCTCCTCCAACTCCGTCGCCCCTGATCCGGCCAAGGTTGCGGCGGTGAGAGATTGGCCCCAACCGACAAGCCGTAGGAAACTGCAGCAGTTCCTCGGCTTTGTAAATTTCTACTGGAGGTTCATCAAGGGCTACAGCCAGGTAGTTAGCCCCCTGATGGCCCTAACCTCCAATAAAGTCCCCTTCACCTGGTCGGATCGGTGCGAAGCCGTTTAGGGAGTTGAAACGCCGGTTCTCGACTGCACCAGTTCTGGTGCAGCCCATCCCAATCGCCAGTTTGTAGTTGAAGTGGATGTCCTCTGACTCAGGGATAGGAGCCGTGCTGTCCCAGAGTGGGGAGTCCGACAAGGTTCTCCATCCTTGTGCCTATTTTTTCCCGCAGGTTGACCCCAGCTGAAAGGAAATATGACGTCGCAATCGGGAACTTTGGCGGTGAAAGAGGCCCTTGAGGAGTGGAGACACCTGTTGGAGGAAGCTGCGGTGCCATTTAACGGTTTTCACGGACCATCAGAACCTGGAATACATCCGGACCGCCAAGTGTCTGAGCCCAGGCAACCCGCTGGTCACTGTTCTTCGGGCGTTTTGACTTCCAGATCACATACCACCCCGGGACCAAGAATCAATGATCCGACGCCCTGTCCCGGGTACACAAGGAGGAAGTCAAGACCGAGCTGTCGGATCCTCTGGAAACCATCATCCCCGAGTCCACTGTCGTGGCCACCATCACCTGGGATGTGGAGAAGACCGTCCGGGGAGGCCCTGGCACGGAACCCAGACCCGGGGGACTGGCCCGAACGACAAACTGTACGTCCCACCAGAGGCCAGAGCTGCAGTCCTGGACTTCTGTCATGGTTCTAAGCTCTCCTGCCACCCAGGGGTGTGAAGAACCGTGGCAGTGGTCCGGCAGCGCTTCTGGTGGCATCTATGGAAGCCGACGTCCGGGATTATGTCCAGGCCTGTACCACCTGCGCCACGGGCAAGGCAGACCACCACAGAGCACAAGGACTCCTCCAGCCATTACCTGTGCCTCATCGCCCCTGGTCCCACATCGGCTTGGACTTCGTCATGGCCTCCCCGCCGTCCCAGGGCATGACAACCATCCTTATGATAGTGGACCGGTTCTCCAAGGCGGCCCACTTCGTGGCCCTTCCGAAGCTCCCGACGGCCCAGGAGACAGCAGATCTCCTGGTCAACCATGTCGTGCATCTGCATGGGATTTCATCCGACGTTGTCTCTGACCGTGGTCCCCAGTTCTCCTCGCAAGTCGGAGGAGTTTCTGTAGGGAACTGGGGGCCACCGTAAGCCTCTCGTCCGGTACCATCCCCAGACGAACGGACAGGCAAAGTGGGCGAACCAGAATTTGGAGCAGGCCCTCCGCTGCGTGACCTCTGCGCACCCGATGGCCTGGAGCAACCATCTAGCCTGGATCGAGTACGCTCACAACAGCCAAATCTCATCTGTTCACCGGCCTCTCCTCGTTTGAGGTATGTTTGGGGTACCAGCCCTCATTGTTTCAGCTCATTGAGGGAGAGGTCGGGGTGCCCTCGTTCCAGGCCCACCTAAGGAGGTGCCGTCGGGTGTGGCGTAGTGCCCACTCTGCTCTACTTAAAGCCCGGATGAGGGCCAAGGCCCATGCAGACCGCCGGCATTCCCCGGCCCCTGCATACCAGCCCGGGCAGGAGGTTTGGTTATCCACCAAGGACATCCCCCTTCAAGTGGAATCCCAGAAACTGAAAGACCGATTCATTGGACCATACACCATATTCAAAGTCCTCAGTCCGGCCGCAGTGAAGCTCAAGCTGCCAGCTTCACTGCGGATTCATCCTGTTTTCCATGTCTCCCGTATCAAACCTTACCACACCTCGGAACTCTGCACCCCCGGACCGGTGCCGCCTCCTGCCCGGATCATCGACGGAGAGCCTGCTTGGACCGTGCGCAGGCTCCTGGACGTCCGTCGGAAGGGCCGGGGGTTCCAGTATCTGGTGGACTGGGAGGGTTACGGACCCAAAGAGCGCTCCTGGGTGAAGAGGAGCTTCATCCTGGCCCTCCTGGCCGATTTCTACCACCGTCACCCCGACAGCCTGGGCGCCCGTTGAGGGGGGGGTCAACACACAATAAGAAATCAGGGGAAAAAAATTGTGGCAGTCAGTAACGGTTACTTTTTTAGACCAAGCAGAGGGAAAAAAATATGGAATCACTCAATTCTGAGGAAAAAATTATGGAATCATGAAAAACAAAAGAACGCTCCAACACATCACTAGTATTTTGTTGCACCACCTCTGGCTTTTATAACAGCTTGCAGTCTCTGAGGTATGGACTAATGAGTGACAAACAGTACTCTTCATCAATCTGGCTCCAACTTTCTCTGATTGCTGTTGCCAGATCAGCTTTGCAGGTTGGAGTCTTGTCATGGACCATTTTCTTCAACTTCCACCAAAGATTTTCAATTGGATTAAGATCCGGACTATTTGCAGGCCATGACATTGACCCTATGTGTCTTTTTGCAAGGAATGTTTTCACAGTTTTGCTCTATGGCAAGATGCATTATCATCTTGAAAAATGATTTCATCATCCCTAAACATCCTTTCAATTGATGGAAAAGTGTCCAAAATATCAACGTAAACTTGTGCATTTATTGATGATGTAATGACAGCCACCTCCCCAGTGCCTTTACCTGACATGCAGCCCTATATCATCAATGACTGTGGAAATTTACATGTTCTCTTCAGGCAGTCATCTTTATAAATCTCATTGGAACGGCACCAAACAAAAGTTCCAGCATCATCACCTTGCCCAATGCAGATTCGAGATTCATCACTGAATATGACTTTCATCCAGTCATCCACAGTCCACGACTGCTTTTCCTTAGCCCATTGTAACCTTGTTTTTCTGTTTAGGTGTTAATGATGGCTTTCATTAAGCTTTTCTGTATGTAAATCCCATTTCCTTTAGGCAGTTTCTTACAGTTCGGTCACAGATGTTGACTCCAGTTTCCTCCCATATGTTCCTCATTTGTTTTGTTGTGCATTTTCGATTTTTGAGACACATTGCTTTAAGTTTTCTGTCTTGACGCTTTGATGTCTTCCTTAGTCTACCAGTATGTTTGCCTTTAACAACCTTCCCATGTTGTTTGTATTTGGTCCACAGCTTAGACACAGCTGACTGTGAACAACCAACATCTTTTGTAACATTGCGTGATGATTTACCCTCTTTTAAGAGTTTGATAATCCTCTCCTGTGTTTCAATTGACATCTCTCGTGTTGGAGCCATGATTCATGTCAGTCCACTTGGTGCAACAGCTCTCCAAGGTGTGATCACTCCTTTTTAGATGCAGACTAATGAGCAGATCTGATTTGATGCAGGTGTTAGTTTTGGGGATGAAAATTTACAGGGTGATTCCATAATTTATTCCTCAGAATTGAGTGATTCCATATTTTTTCCCTCTGCTTGGTCTAAAAAAGTAACCGTTACTGACTGCCACAATTATTTTTCCTGATTTCTTATAGTGTTTCTTAAAGCCAGAAAGTTGCCATTTGAAATGACTTTAGTTTTGTGTCATGCCTGTGATCTGCTTTTTTCTACAAAATTAAACAACTGAGTGAACATCCTCCGAGGCCGGTGATTCCATAATTATTGCCAGGGGTTGTATATTAGGCTATGGAAGAATTCATTAAATTTTGAACATGATCTGGATCTGGGTTCGGGATCAAATTTCAATTTATATAGGCTTTGAAGGATTACTGTTAGCAGGATTACGTCAAAACTACTACATGGATTTTGATGAAAGTTTCAACAGAGATAGATATTAGGCTATGGAAGACTCCACTGAATTTTGGACGCGATCCGGATCCAGATTCTGGATCAAGATTTCACTTTATATAGGCTATGAAGGATTACTTAAAAACTGCATCACGGATTCTCACCGAATTTGCACCACAGATACATGTTAGGCCATTGAAGACTCCACTGAATTTTGGAAGTGATCGGATCCGGATTCTGGATCAAGATTTCACTTTATATAGGCTATGAAGGATTATTTCAAAACTACGTCAAGGATTCTGAACAAATTTGCACCACAGATAGATGTTAGGCCATGGAGGTCTCCACTGAATTTTGGAGGTGATCCGGATTCTGGATCAAGATTTCACTTTATATATTATTTGAAGGATTACTTCAAAACTATGTCACGGATTCTCACCAAATTTGCACCACAGATAGATATTAGGTCATGGAAGACTCCACTGAATTTTGGAGGTGATCTGGATCAAGATTTCACTTTATATATGATTTGAAGGATTACTTCAAAACTATGTCACGGATTCTCACCAAATTTGCACCACAGATAGATATTAGGCCATGGAAGACCACTGAATTTTGGAGGTGATCCGGATTCAAAATTAAGATTTCACTTTATATCAGCTTTGAAGGTTTACTTCAAAACTACTTCATGGATTCTCACCCAATTTGCATCACAGGTACATATTTGACCAAGGAACACTGCTCTGAATTTTGGAGGTGATCCGGATCCGACTTGGTGGATGTCAGAAATCTCTGATTGCTCTTGTGTTGTCCTGTTTTGTTGCTTACCCGTGTACTGACCATTCTGCCTGCTTTTTGGATTTTGCCTCTGATGTTTTGGACACTGTTGCCCATAATGGCCTGCCTTTCTGTGCACTGAACCCTACCTGACTCAAGATTAAACTCTGAAGCTTTAACATCTGAATCCTGCATTTGTGTCCTACCACCGAGTCCCATTGTGCCCGACATGCTGGGGTTTTAAGATTGAATTAATAAAATTAATTTTTTTGGCACCACTATGATTTATTCCTTATCATTTACATACGGGATTCATCATGCGAGATTGCCAATATGATCAAAATTTGCACTCTCCAGAACCAATTTAGAATTTCTGCCCCTGAAGGGGAGAATTTCAATCAGATGTCATGTCCTGTGTCTGAGCATGCAGGTGATGATGGGACCCTGAAAGACTCTAAGTTATAAAAAAAAGTTTGTTCCATCTCAGATATGACTTAAAACAGATGTTTCCAAAGCTCCTTGTATTCAGATTATTAAGAAATATTATCAACAAAAAACTACTTATACTCAACTGAAACTTTATTTGTCAAGTGATTTTTTTTTTCTTTTTTCTTTTCTAGTTGTTGTTTCGCAGTTGTGAATCTTGCACTGTCTCACGGTCCGTGACTCACGCGAAAGGTTGGTTTCTGCAGAGTTCCGGTTTAGGGCACAATGTAAACACACTTTGTGAAGTACAGACAACATCGGGGCACAGCAAAAGTTCATCACAGGTGCTACACCACCTCTGAATAACACTCTCAACTTGAGAGAACGTGTCATCATCATAATCACTCATGAACTTGCTGAATCGGCGCCATCCACATCCTTGCTAGCCATTCTTTACATGGCTTTAATACGCTGGAACTCTGCTAGCTCAGTGGTGCATTCTGGGAAGCACAGGGGGATTATGGGAAACGTTAACATACCGAATTACCATGAGTGGATCAAGCTCTCAAGAGATGCCAATAGTGCGAACACATTAGCATACAACCTTAAATCAGACAACAATTTCAGTTAGGTTGAACAGCGCAACAGCGATGTCTGAGGTGATCCGTTAGGACATTGAAGCCCAGAACAGGCCATATTATTTCAGGCATTTGTAATAAAATGTTCAAAATGACAGACACAGCCTCCACAACAGCTAGCAGCTGTAGCGACCGGCCTGGCTCAACAACCGTCACTCAAAGCGACCACACCCCAATTATGCATAATGTTATGACTTACAATGTTTTAAACTAAGAAGTTAGAAAAAAAAAAACAACCTTTTTGATGACATTAAATGGTTTTAAACCAAACAGGAGTCCTAAATTCAGTGTGCACTGAATATTAAAACCCAGAAAGCAGACAACAGAACAGTAGAACCATCCAAAGGTCAAGTGCATTTCAATAAACACGTAATGCTGTCTGGGAAATTGGTGAAGCAGAAAATGTCATGTGGCCCAGGTGGATTCTGACTGTCTAACATATGACATTTGGTGGACATTTGAGTTCCCGTGTGTGGAGCCGATTGTCAAATCTGATTTCTTAAACAAATACAGAACCAGAAAGTAAGCGTGTTTCTGGGCGCTTATAGATACACGCTATACTTTCCTTTCTTCATGTTTTAACATTTCTTTATCCATGTCTTCTTACAGCATAAATAAACTTGGACATCCCATCCCAATGAGTCTGTTTTTGAACAACCTCTGAACTAAATTAATTCCCCAACCCAAATATTAAAGTAAAAAAATGCATAGTGTACAGCACTAGGGTCCTCAAACACTGAGGATCCCAGGGGATGAAGAAGCCAAGGGATGATATTGCCAAAATGGTTGCTTTGACAGGTGGGGATGGGCTACTTGTCTGTCTTGAGACTTACCAGTCAGGCAGACAAGAAGTTCATCTATACCTCTCCAAAATAATATCTATGTGCCGGTGGTTGTCCCCAAATCTATAAATCCAGTCATTTTCTGGAAAACTTTCATCACTGCTAATAAATTAATCACTATTGCCATCAATCTTTTTGTGGTGGCTTGACAGCCCGGACACGACATAACACGTACGTCCATGAATGGAAAAAATGGGGACGTGTTAAAGTGAAGAAAACAGGAGGAGTCTGTCAATCTAGGAAGTGAAGTCTTGGAAGTCAATCTAGTGCTTCCAGTGGATTGTTTGCTGTTGTGACGCTCTTTCAAACTTTTCAACGGTTGTATACATTTCTTTTATTTCTGTTGAGCACTCTTCTGGTCGTTAAGTGTATCTACTCTGAATCTATTTAACTACAGTCCTGTTGTGAATCACTAGCGGTTAGCTTTCGCTAGCTCGGTCAACCCCCACCCCACCCCGCCTCCCCCGCCATTACTTTCCAGCTGGTTCTTTTTTACTTGTTTAATACTTTGGTTAGTTTTTCAATCTAACTGCTGTGTATTTAGATCATTATTTTACTCCTGTGTAAATCTTAGGAGTGGCTAGCATAGCTAGTTCGACCCCCGCCCCCCATTTCTTTATATTTCTGTTAGTTTTTTTAGTGTAATTGTTGTGAATTTTAGCTTAGTACATTACTCTTGTGTTAATCTTAGGAGTGGTTTACTCATAGGAGTTTTTTTTAACTGTTCCTCAAGTCTAATACTTCTGCTACTTTTTCAGTGTAACTGCTGTGAATTTTAATTCATTATTTACATCTGTGTGAATCCTGTGTGAGCCTTAGGAGTAGTTATGCTTATTCATTATTGGTTAGCTCATGCTTGCTTGGCTATACTCTTGAATTTCCTAGTGCACAAAGAAACACTGCCTTACACCTCTGTAAATCCTGCGTGATGTTGAAGATTTGGTGGCTCTCTTAGAGAGCCATGTCCGTAATTTAGAACACCTCTTAGCTTAGAGAGCCATGTCCGTAATTTAGAACAGCTTCTTAGCTCAGTGGAGTTATATGTTACTGGCACTCCAGATGAGGTTAGTGTTGGGCCGGCTAGCATGCCCATTAGCATCAGCCTAGAAACGCCGGCTGTGGAGGACGACTTTCGGACTGTGGCTAGGCGGAGGAAGCCCCGTAGGGCTTGGTGCCACGGTTGTGGTACCCCGATCACACTCACCACTGTGAACTGTGAATCGGTTCTCCTCCTTGGATCTGCCTGATGTGAATTCTCTGAGCCCATGAGTGACTTCCGATCCTGTCTCCAGGCCGAAACGCCGGACTTTAGTGATAGGGAATTCTATCACCTGCAAAGTCAGGTTACAGATGCTGGCTGATGTTAAATGTATTCCTTAGGCCAGAGCTTCCAAATCAGAATCAGAATCAGAATCAGTATCAGACGAAGTTTATTACCATTGCCAGTGAACAGGATTCACAGACTAGGAATTTGCTTCGGTACAATGGTGCAACATTAAGAAGAGATAAATGCTAAGATAAAATATAACATATGTGTCAAAATAAGATAAAATATAAGATAAAAAAAAAGAAATATGAATATGAAAGGCTGTGTGCAACAGAAAAACAGAGAAACAGAAAAAACAGTGCAGTGGGAGGCGTGCAATTAAAAACCAAAGTACATTGTCTAAAGTGACCCGTGATAAAATGATAAAGTGACAGAGTTAAGCTTAAGGTGACTGAGTTATGAGGTGTTCATGAGTCTAACGGCAGAGGGGAAGAAACTGTTCTTATGGCGGGAGGTTCTGGTCCGGATGGACCGTAGCCTCCTGCCCGAGGGACTGGTTTGAACAGACCGTGTGCAGGGTGAGAAGGGTCAGCTGTGATCCGACCTGCTCGGCCCAGAGTCCTGGAGATGTGCAGGTCGTGGAGAGATGGAAGGCTGCAGCCGATCACCTTCTCAGCAGAGGCCACAATGCGCTGCAGTCTGTGTCTGTCCCTGGCTGTCCCTCCCTTCCGACATTGCATCCCATCTTAGGGTGCTGACGCTGCAGAAGGGAAAACAGACTAAGGAACATGACATGAGATATAGTCACATAGTTATTCACGTTGGCACCAATGATGTTAGGATGAAGCACTCAGAGGTCACAAAATTGGACATAGAGAGGATTTGTGACCTTGCCAGAAAGATGTGTCGGCATCGATTAATAGTCTCTGGTCCCCTCCCCTCCCAGGGTACTGATGAGGCGTTTAGTAGGCTGACATCATTAATAGGTGGCTGGCGCAATTTTGTAGACAGCAAGGCTTTAGCTTTATGGATATCGTTCTGGGGCCGCCGTGGCTTGCTGATTCTGAACGACCTCCACCCTACTGGGAAAGGCGCCGCCATCTTGTCTGCGAACATAGATAGCGCTCTACAGGGAGGGTAACATTAGGAATTACAGCAGGCCATGAAGCAGGTGATTAGAGACCCTGTAAGGCTTATGGACAAATGTGGGTGTTTGAATCCATTTACTTTGCAGGGAAATTACTGCAGAAAATCCATGACGGTGATAGTGCAGTTATCTGCCAGGGAGGGAAATTCAGCAAGTTGAGACTGTGGGCCTGCTTCCGTAGACGTGTCCATAAAAATCACAGAGGGATATGCTTTGCAAACTATTACCCATTACTACATTGGATGATGTTGAAATTGAGGATGGCCCATGGTTTGTTCCAGCAATAACCCAAGATTTCGTGTCTGCTACCTTCAACGTGTGTGGAATGTCTCAAACCTAACCTACTTCTAGGCATCTTATATATGCTACTCTGGAATCACCCTAAACCCAAACAGTTCAACTGTCAACCCCACTGAGATCGTTAGTCTAGGTCTCCATAGTAGAGAAGATTGAATCTTCGACTAGACTGGGTTGCTTGACGCAAAGGACGTTTCGCTTCAAATCGCAGAAGCTTCCTCCAGCTAAAATTCTTGCTCTGGGTGATCTGACTTCTGTCTTGACTCTGGTTGAGAAAAATGATCCGAAGTCACAAAAGCTGGAGTTTTAAACCTAACCAGACCCCTCTTACCGAGAGGCAGACTGCTAAGGCTAGTGACTAAACAATAGCTCTAATTAGAACCTATTGTGCTCTAGTTAGCACCCTCCTAATGACAGGGCAGCTGTGGCTCCCTTGACGACTCTGCTGATGACGTGAATGACTCATTACCATGAACAAAAGACTGAAACTGCTTTGACCTGAGTACCCCATTGTAAACAGGGGATAAAGCGTGTCTCAGACCCCCTCCCCGGTTAAGGCTGGGTTTCAAACGTTTCACAAAGAATGCCTCCTTGACCCCTCTCTCAAACCATTTCTTCTCTCTGGCTAATATTTTAACTTCCTTGTCCTCAAACGTGTGGTTAGTGTCTTTAAGGTGGAGATGAACTGCAGACTGAGGTCCACTGGCGCCCTCTCTGTGGTGCTGGTATAGCCTTTTGTGTAAAGGTTGCTTCGTCTCACCTATGTAGTGTTTGTTACAGTTTTCCTGACATCTGATAGAATACACTACATTTCTCTGTTTGTAACTAAGGATCATGTCCTTAGGGTGAACTAATTTCTGTCTCAAGGTGTTAACCGGTTTAAAGTAAACTGGGATTTTGTGCTGTCTGAAGATCCTCTGTAGTTTTTCCCCTACTCCTGCTAAATAAGGGAGAGACACTCCTCTTCTTCTTGTCTCCGTCTCCTGTCTAGGTCTCATTAAAATAAGATCACTATCCTCAAAATCATTGTTGATTAATTATCTAATTATTAATCATCACTTAGATATGACTGGGTTATGTCCCAAACCAGTCCCAGCAGAAGACTGCCCCCCCTGAGCCTGGTTCTGCTGGAGTTTTCTTCCTGTTAAAAGGGAGTTTTTCCTTCCCACTGTTGCCAAGTGCTTGCTCACAGGGGGTTGTTTTGACCTTTGGGGTTTTCTGTAATTATTGTATGGCTTTTGCGTTACAATATAAAGCACCTTGGGGCAACTGTTTGTTGTGATTTGGCGCTATATAAATAAAATTGATTTGATTTGATTTATGTGAAACCTGGCTTAAACCTACAGCTGTCCTCCCCTTAAATGAGGCCTGCCCACCAGCATATACATTTAGTCACGTCCCTTGTGATGTGAAGCAAGGCAGGGGTGTTGCTCTTATTTATAAATCTAAAGTTTAGCTTATTAGCTGTTGGGGGTCACAAATATAACTCGTTTGAGCATCTGATTCTCTGCTCTGCTCAGGATATTACGCATTGCCAAGGTTAGAAGAATAAAAATCAGCTATATTACTTTGTCACTGTATATAGGCCTCCTGGCCCATATTCTGAATTCTTAGATGAATTTGGTGTGTTCATCTCTAACTTGTCAACTAGTGCAGATAACATTCTGATCACTGGTGACTTTAACATTCATATAAATAAGCCTTCTGATCCCTTCTGCAAATCATTTATGGAAATTGTGGATGCATTAGGATTTCGACAATGCATTCGGGACTCAACGCACATTAGTGGAAATACCCTGGATTTGGTTCTGACATGTGATATTGCTGTCATGAATATTGACATCATGCCTCTTACGTCAGTGGTCTCTGATCACTCACTTATTAAGTTTACAGTTTCGTTGCCATGTTTAGTGGAACAACAACCTTATATATCACTACAGCAATGCATCAACTAATCAACTAAGTAGACAGTCTTGTGGATAGTTTAAACTCAGTGCTCAAAACGACACTCGATATGATTGCGCCACCTGTGTTAAAACCGCCCCCCGGCCCCCCCCCAAAACACAGTCACCTTGATTCAATGATTACCTGTGTGACCTCAAGCATAAGGCTAGAGGTCTAGAACAGAAATGGTGTAGTTCAAAATTAGAAGTATTCCACCTTGCGTGGCGAGATGCTATCTTAGACTATAAGCATGCATTACTGGCTACAAAGCGGACCTATTACTCTGATTTGATCAACAAAAACAAGCATAACTCAAAGTTCTTGTTCGACACAGTGGCAACACTTAATGGACAACCACCTGCAGTTCGCTCTCCTTTCACAGCACAAGATTTCCTGGATTACTTTGAGAAGAAAATAGAAGACATTAGGTTAAACATATCCCAGCATGCCTCAACCCAGCCACTACACCCTGCTATGAGGTGGGCACCATTACTGAGGTATTACCTAGATTTACAGAATTTGAGAATATCTCACTAGGCATGCTGATGAAACTCATAACGTCAACAAAAAGCATAACCTGTTTTTTTAATCCTATACCAACAAAACTGTTAAAGGACCTGTGGCCCACTCTTGGGCTGACTGTGCTGGAAATTATTAATCTTTCATTAACTTCTGGATCTGTTCCTAAATGTTTCAAATCTGCAGTGATTAAACCATTACTTAAGAAACCTAATCTTGTCCCTAGTATATTGAGAAACTATCAGCCGATATCAAGTCTATCATTTTGCTCTAAAATTCTGGAAAAAGTGGTGTCACAGCAGCTCGTGGACGATCTTACTGAGAATAATCTCTTTGCAGTCTGATTTTAGAAAATATCATTCCACAGAGACGGCTCTCACTAAAGTGGTGAATGATCTTCTGCTTGCAATGGATTCGGACATTCCCAAAGATTAATCTGTTAGATAATTCTGCATTCAACCAACAACAAATGATTACTGTATTCCCATATCAAATGAAATATGGAAAAGATCAGATACAAACGTTATAAAGACAATAACAATGAAAATAGAGAGCTCACTCCTAGTGTTCATCATAAAATTATCCACACATCCATAATAAAACACAAATATTCCGGATATCAACATTGATGGAGTGGTCATCTGTTGCTCTTAACATCTTCCTTTGTCAGTTACAACATGTTATTATAGCAAAAAAATTAATAAAAGTGTATGATGTCAAAGTCTCTCCATGTACGGGCAAATCAAATTATAGGCACCCTAGTACCTATATCAATAACACAAATCATGTATACAGTGTTGTGTGGGCCGCCAGAAGAGGATGTACTGCTGGCCCACCACCAAAGGGCCCCTGCCTGAAGTGCGGGCTTCAGGCACGAGAGGGCGCTGCCGCCACAGACACACCCGGGAGTGACAGCTGTCACTCATTAATTCCTGACAGCTGTCACACATTCTTCATCATCGCACTCCATAAAGACCAGACGTCATCTCCACCTCGTTGCCGAGATATCGTACTTCCTTGGAGGTAATATCCTCAACCGTTTCTTTTGAAATATATCTGTATATTGTGAGTGTTTGCAGGAGTACCGGTTCCTTTTTCTGTGGAAGGTGAGTGAGTGCAGGACGGCACTCTTTTCCTCTGAGGAATCACTGCGGTACTCTACTGAATATTGAGTGAGAGGTGGAGGTGGCATTCCCACCATTGTTGTTACTGGGTGTACACACACCCACACTTGACTGTCTTTGTTCTCGCCAGCAGTACCAGATCCGACAGTCGGGGACGGTGATCACCTGGGAATTCGGGACTTGGCGGCTCCAGTATTCACCAGGTTCTGTGGCAGCGGAAATCGTGTGGTTCCGGCTCTTCTCAGGACAGACGTCTTCTATCCTCGAGCCTGCCCACACGTCACCTTTGTGATTTGACTGTAATTATATTCTGAGATTGTCTGCATTTCGTTGTGCACGTTTCACAACATTAAATTGTTACTTTTTGGCTCATCTATTGGCCATTCATTTGCGCCCCCTGTTGTGGGTCCGTGTCACTACACTTTCACAACATACAGGACATCATTAACAGATTAGATGCTTCAAAGATTCATCATTGGCCAGTGTATCATACAAAAATCTAGTCACCATAGCAGCAAATCAAAATTAAGAAATTATTTTGTAAAAAGATAAAAACACAGAAGACATCTCCCAAAAAAGCCGTGGCCTATATGTGTTAACACTGAGCAGCACAACATTTTAATTAGGCAGTAAAAACACATTGGTCTTCTTTCTCATCTTCTTCTGGGGTCCTCTTCAGAAGGGGAACTTATGGGGATCGCTTTAAGAGTGCTGTAACATTTGATAGGGGAAAGATACCCCTAATTTTGTTGTGTGGGCCGCTGAAGAGGAGGTACTGCTGGCCCACCACCAGAGGGCGCCCTGCCTGAAGTGCGGGCTTCAGGTACGAGAGGGCGCAACCACCTCGCAGGAGAAACCGGGAGTGACAGCTGTCACTCATCATCATCAACACCAGCTGTCACTCATCTTCACCAAATCACCATCACCATAAAAACCGGGCAGCATCTCCACCTCGCTGCCGAGATATCGTCTACCAAATAGGTAACTTCTCAGCCGTAGTTGTGCCTACGCACATGCTTTGCTTCTCTCGTTTGTGATCTGTTTGCGTTTGTGATTCAGCTCGCTACTTCCAGCTGGAGGCTGGGGTTCGTGGATGGTGGAGTTGTGAACGGATTTCACTCCTCACTCCGAACTACGTTAAGTAGGAGATTGACTCCGCACTAACTGTGAACTGGGTTTAAAGGTGGAGGTGTTTTTCCCACCCGACTACAGAGAGAATGTTTTTGCTGACTGTTTACTGGGTGTGTCACACATACCCACCATTAACTGTTTCTGCTTCCTGCCAGCAGTTCCAGGTCTGACAGCTGGAGACGGTGGCCACCTGGGGACTCAGGACTTGGCGGCTCCAGTGTGCTTCAGACCCGTTGGCAGTGGAAATCGTGTGGGACCCGGCTCTTCTCTGGACAGACGTCTTCTATCCTCGAGCCTGCCCACACGTCACCTTTGTATATTGACTGCATACAAATTCTGTGATTGTCTGTATTTATTGTGCACATTCACAACAGTAAATTGTTGTTTTTGGCTCATCCATTGTTCAATCATTTACGTCCCCTGTTGTGGGTCCGTGTCACTACACTTTCCCAACAAATTTGGTGATGCATTTAAAATCAAATGTAGCATACACAGGACCAGTACAGGTACTGCTAAAGTCAAGTCAATTTGAAAGTAATAATGTAAAGGTACCGGCCCAACCCTCTGCCAAAATATTCTACCAACCCAGTCAGCTACTGGATTGATACCAAATTCATAGCCAATCCCTCAGCATGTCTTTAATCCAGTCAGGGCTCTGGTTACAGGGCCGTCAGATACAATATTGTTTGGAAGTAATTTACAACAGTCTTAACCAAATATACAAAATATTCAATTTTTTCTTACTAAACTATACGAGGTCTATTAGAAAAGTATCCGACCTTATTATTTTTTTCAAAAACTATATGGATTTGAATCACGTGTGATTGCGTCAGACAAGCTTGAACCCTCGTGCGCATGCGTGAGTTTTTCCACGCCTGTCGGTTGCATCATTCGCCTGTGCGCAGGCTTTGAGTGAGGAGTGGTCCATCCCCCTCGTCGGATTTTCATTGTCAGGAAATTTCGGAATGATTTGGGCTTTTTTTCCATCAGAATTTTTTCAGAAACTGTTAGAGACTGGCAGCTGGAAACCATTAGAAAAATTTATCTGGCTTTCGGTGAAAATGTGACGGGCTTGGTAGAGAATAAGGAGTGTTACTGTCGCTTTAAGGACGACCCCCAGCGGCTGTGGGGCGCGCTGCGCTCTGAAGCCACCATCGACAGGCTGAACAACCAAGAGAATTTGTCATGGAAAGCCAAGCAGAGGCTTCACGCGTCACGATGGATTCACTACTGGAGCGAGACAAAACCACCTCTGTTTTGGTCTCACAGGACGGCTTTGAGATGGCGTTCAGACAGCTGTCGGTGGTTTTTCCATCGAGTGATTATCCGAGAAATTGTGGATGTGCCTGGACATGCCAGAACATGTCCTGTGAGGCTTCATCATGGCGTTGCTGTGCGCCATGCGGCACCGCTGCGACGCGCGAAGCCTCCGCTCCTCTTTCCATGACAAAAACTCCTGTAACAGTGGAATGTGCCGTTCATTTCCAAACTGGACGCTGTGCTTTATCCGGGACGTCGTCTGACTAGCACAGGAATTGTGAAAAGACGTGGACATCAGCACTTTTTCGGCACATTGAGACAGACGTGCGGAGGAATTCCTCGGATAATCACTCGATGGAAAAACCACCGACAGCTGTCTGAACGCCATCTCAAAGCCGTCCTGTGAGACCAAAATGGAGGTGGTTTTGTCTCGCTCCAGTAGCGAATCCATCGTGACACGCAAAGCCTCCGCTCGGCTTTCCATGACAAAATCTCTTGTTAAAAGTGAAATCTGCCGGAAAATGGTTGATGTCCAGCTCTTGTGATAACCAGAGAAATGGCACACGATCGTCACGGATCCAGACAGCCATCCGTTTAGAAATGAAATGGTCATTCAGCCTGTCGATGGCAGCTTCGGAGCACGGCACGCCCCACAGCCGCTGGGGGCCGTCCTTAAAGCAACAGTAACACTCCTTATTCTCTACCAAGCCCGTAACATTTTCACCGAAAGCCAGATAAATTTTTCTAATGGTTTCCAGCTGCCAGTCTCTAACAGTTTCTGAAAAAATTCTGATGGAAAAAAAGCCCAAATCATTCCGCCATTTCCTGACAATGAAAATCCGACAAGGGGGCTGGACCACTCCTCACTCAAAGCCTGCTCACAGGCAAATGACTTAACCGACAGGCGTCGAAAAACTCACGCATGCGCACGAGGGTTCAAGCTGACGCAATCACACGTGATTCAAATCCATATGGTTTTTGAAAAAAATAATAAGGTCGGATACTTTTCTAATAGACCTCGTATGAGCCATCCATGACATGGCTAAGAATTATTCATATAGTCCAGTCACAATGTCTCTGGTCAGATAATCCATCTTTGCACATTGAAATACTAACAGGCCTCCTTTTTACTCTATAATCTCTAAAATATTGAATTATAAAAATGATGGTGGTTATTCCATGCCAATCTTATGGAAGGGTATATCTTAATGTAGGTCCCCCTCAATAACAATTTGATCAGCACAAACTTTCACTAATTTGGTGGTATAATCCCCCTAAAATTCCATCCACTATTTTGGTGTCCCAGGATAAATGCTAACAAGGTCCTAAACATCCCCAATAATTTTACAAATCATACTATAAGTCTCATAAGTTATTTTAACTATTGTAAAATTTGGATCTCCAGCGGTGAAGTCTGCATATTGTATCCACCGAAAATATAATCTGGATTATTCCTTTATCCAATTTGAGATGTGTGCCTTTTTATGAAGCCAATTTGCAACAATCAAACAATAAAATTAATGTAAATAGCTATTCTACACTCCCCCTTTTAGCCACACGGATAGCGTGTGGCTAACCACAGCAGCCACTTACCAGGGGACCGTCTACACGAAGTCACAGAAGCCAACGCCCAAGGCCTGGGACCCTCACAGACAGTGTCCATCTTGTGAAAGGCCCCTAAAATGAGTCATACAACACTTTTTAGTCTCACATTTCTAATGTTACTGGCTCTCACCAACAGGGGGAGATCTCCCTGTGTCTGAAACTTGGACACATGATGAAGTAAAACTTAACTTATATTTCTCAGAACTTCCAAACAAATAACACAAATAAATAGTTGATAGCTAACATAAATAAAGAATTAGCACAGAGATTATCTGGCATCTCCTTCTTGTACGGTCACTCAGTTTTGAGAACTGTCTGCTCCTCCACACAGATTTACCATAGACTACCATACTGTTTGTATTTCTTCATAACTGATATAAAGTCCAAAACATAATCAGTGACTTCTATCCATCCCCTGACGTGTGTGTGTGTGTTTTACAGGGCAAAATTACATCACTGTCCAATTACTTCTGTACATGATTTATGGTTCTCATGGAACATGAGGACAAAAGAAGAGAACAGAAGATGAAAAACAAAGAAAACTTTGTTTGCTGGGGTTGGTGGGAAGATGGTTATTATCTCACTGTAGGTTTTACAAATATGAAAGTATTTGTGGTACAAGAAGGACATCTGGTGGTTTGCCTGTGACTACAGCAGCACACTGATAAAGGACTTTTCTTTCTTTCTAACCTTTATTTAACCAGAAAATATCCCATTGAGATTAAAAACCTCTTTTTCAAAGGAGTCCTGGCCAAAATGGCAGCGACAAACACAAAATACAGTTACATATTTATACAATAAAAACAGAAGTTATAAACACATTATGAGAAACAAGTGCATATAGTACAACTGGCCTCAGTAACTCTTAGTTTGGATTTAAAAGTGCTCAAAGAAATTAATTCAGCTAGTTTCCAGTCTTTCTGTAGCATGTTCCACGCATAAGGTGCAGAATAAACAAAGGCTCTTTTGCCCAATTCCGTCCGAGCAAAGGGGACAGAAAGCAACAAATACTCTTTTGAACAAAGAGAATAGGATTCAACATTCTCAGAGTAATTAACGAGCAAATGTATGAAGGCAGCAATCCCAAACTTGCCTTATAAATAAAAGTGTAGAGGTGACTAGCCCTTCGAGTGGCCAGAGCAGACCATCCTACTGGAGTGTATAATTCACAGTGTTGAGTAGACATTTTACAGTTCGTAATGAACCTCAGGGCAGCATGATAAACAGTATCAGACTGAACTAAGACCAGGCAAAAAGACATTGTCAAGGCTCGAGGATGCATGGCACAGAATATGGGAGACCACAAAATGCAGACTCGAGTAGAAGGTGTTATCAGCAGAAAATAAGCTTTATCGTTTTCACAAGAAGGGTACGGTACACAGGAAGGCAGGCAGCAAAGCAGAGGTACAGATAAGTGCTAGGCAAAAACGTGATCAAGTGACAGGCTGGGTTCAAAAACACGGTGAGATACTGTATCAAAGCCAAAGGCAAAAACAAGGTCTGGTAAACATAGCAAGGTCGTAACACACTGAAGCAAAAACAAGACAGAATCAGGAGGCTGGAACGTGGATATGGATCACAGCGAACCGGCAGAGGAGTGGAGAAAGTGAAGGCCTTAAATACACAGGTGAGGTAATTAGCTTAACAAGGTGCATGTGTGGATGAAAGTTCCAGAAGGGAGGTGTGGTCGGGTGAATCCAAAAGGAGCGAAAAGATGCAAGAGAGTGAGGGAGTGATTCAGGGGGCCTGTGACAAAGATGAAACATACAAGTGCAAGAGAGTAAGTGAACCTACGAAGAAAACAGAGACAAAGTTCAAACAAGCACGTGCAAGAGTGTAAGTGAACACAAAGAAGCAACAGACAGGTGCAAGAGTGTACATGAAGGAAATGCAAACGGTGACCACAATCAGTGACAATAAAGGAACAAACTAAACACATGGCTAAAGTCAAAAAGATAATAAACATGGCAAAGAACCTATAAATTACAGTCTGAAGTGTAAAACAGAAAACAAAACACAAGATAACCATATAAGCTACGTGAAGAACAAAAGAGGACTGAAACAACTAAAGACTACATAATAAGAATCAGGAGAAAAACCAGAATGCCAATGGAAACAACCATAACTGGACAGAAACAATGACTGAATAAACCACATGACTAAATATGAAAACAGAAAATCCAAAATAAACAGAAAGCAAAACCAGAGACTACAGATTATAGAACAGGAAATAAATGATGAACTCGGAATGAAACTAATAACTAGAATATTGAGCTGTGGAAAGGGGAAATAAGAGAACCAACCCCACTCCGGAGACAGACATGAATTACAAACTAATAATACTGGGAGTGTTACATTTGTTTATTTTTCTTTTGCCCTTTATTAAAAATCAGAATTTAAAAAAAACAACTCATACATCCAATAATCAACCAGTCAATGAGCAATAATCAGCACTGATTGGTTGGTTGATTGAATAAAAGTAAACACATACATGTACACTCAACAAAAATAAAACGCAACACTTTTGGTTTTGCTCCCATTTTGTATGAGATGAACTCAATGATCTAAAACTTTTTCCACATACACAATATCACCATTTCCCTCAAATATTGTTCACAAACCAGTCTAAATCTGTGATAGTGAGCACTTCTCCTTTGCTGAGATAATCCATCCCACCTCACAGGTGTGCCATACCAAGATGCTGATTAGACACCATGATTAGTGCACAGGTGTGCCTTAGACTGCCCACAAAAAAGGCCACTCTGAAAGGTGCAGTTTTGTTTTATTGGGGGGATACCAGTCAGTATCTGGTGTGACCACCATTTGCCTCATGCAGTGCAACACATCTCCTTCGCATAGATTGATCAGGTTGTCCAATTGTGGCCTGTGGAATGTTGTCCACTCCTCTTCAATGGTTTGCGAAGTTGCTGGATATTGGCAGGAACTGGTACACGCTGTCTTATGCGCCGTCCAGAGCATCCCAAACATGCTCAATGGGTGACATGTCCGGTGAGTATGCCGGCCATGCAAGAACTGGGACATTTTCAGCTACCAAGAATTGTGTACAGATCCTTGCAACATGGGGCCGTGCATTATCCTGCTGCAACATGAGGTGATGTTCTTGGATGTATGGCACAACAATGGCCTCAGGATCTCGTCACGGTATCTCTGTGCATTCAAAATGCCATCAATAAAATGCACCTGTGTTCTTCGTCCATAACAGATGCCTGCCCATACCATAACCCCACCACCACCATGGGCCACTCGATCCACAACAATGACATCAGAAAACCGCTCACCCACACAACGCCACACACCGCTGTCTGCCATCTGCCCTGAACAGTGTGAACGGGGATTCATCCATGAAGAAACACCTCTCAGTGTGCCAAACGCCAGCGAATGTGAGCATTTGCCCACTCAAGTCGGTTTACGACGACGAACTGGAGTCAGGTCGAAACCCTGATGAGGACGACGGTTTCTGACAGTTTGTGCAAAATTCTTTGGTTATGCAAACCGATTGTTTCAGCAGCTGTCCGAGTAGCTGGTCTCAGACGATCTTGGAGGTGAACATGCTGGATGTGGAGGCCTGGGCTGGTGTGGTTACACGTGGTCTGCGGTTGTGAGGCTGGTTGTGTTGCCAAATTCTCTGGAACGCCTTTGGAGACGGCTTATGGTAGAGAAATGAACATTCAGACACGAGCAACAGCTCTGGTTGACATTCCTGCTGTCAGCATGCCTGCGCTCTCTCTCTCAAATCTTGCGACATCTGTGGCATTGTGCTGTGTGATAAAACTGCACCTTTCAGAGTGGCCTTTTATTGTGGACAGTCTAAGGCACACCTGTGCACTAATCAGGGTGTCTAATCAGCATCTTGATATGCGCACACCGGTGAAGGTGGGATGGATTATCTCAGGTCAAAGGAGAGTGCTTCACTATCACAGATTTAACTGGTTTGTGACAAATATTTGAGGGAAATGGTGATATTGGTGTATGTGGAAAAAGGTTTAGATCTTGAGGTCATATCATACAAAATGGGAGCAAAACCAAAAGTGTTGTGTTTATAGTTGTTGTTGAGTGTATATGGTCTTGATTTGACAAACCAATCCTTGTGAAGTGTTGAATTACATAAAATGTTCAGGGTGGCTCCGTCTGCACACTTGACAATGAGCGTATTATGTTGCTCTGAAAGCTGCTTCTTCAACATTTCCAGAGAACCAAGGTTGAAGCTCACCTACAAAGACCATATTATTTGTTTTGTTTTTTTCCTCTAAACCATTTAGCTCTGCCAACCATCGGCATGTCTAATCCGCAGAGCAGCCTGAGCCTTCAGCTTAACTGTCTACAGACTCGCTCTTTTCCAGAGAGCCAAGTGGAATAACTTTCTTACTCTTAAAAAAAGAATGAAGACGACGAAATTGATGGGTCTGGAACAAAACTTAAGCACAGGGATTGAGAAGATAAACATAAGCGCAGGACGGATTATCTGAGGCTTTTTGATCAAAGTGGGAAAATTCAACATGTCTGTATGTTTTAAATCCAACAATTCCAAGGTGAGAAAAATGAACTGTTCCCAACACCCCCAAAAACATTTTTTCCCCAAATCAAACATTCAGGACTGATGTGCAGTTCACTGTTACACCAAAACCCGATGAATAGACGAATGAGGAGCATTTGTCATTTCTGTAAGATGCTGTTTGTTCGATTATTGATTAGGGAGGTGTTCTCTCCAGATGCATCTGTTAATGTGCTTCAACTGCAATTAAAATCTCTCTCGTGTATTGTATCGAGTCCTGGTGTTTACCTTGCTCGCTGATTTAATTTCTCTGCTGACTTCATCATGAAAATTCCACAATAGGAGGTGAAGATTTAGAGATTTGGGCTCTGAACAGAGGATCCTTGTTCAATTCACTTTGAGAATCAGCAGCAGATTGGAAAAACACTATATCAATGCAGGTCACCGCATGGCACACAACCACAAGAGGCCCCGGGTTGCAGCCTAAATGAAAGGTTGTTGGTTATGATTCCCATGTCTGTGTCTCACCCAAATCAATAATCTCAAACTACTGCTGCTGGGCAAGATATGCACATGCAGAGACTCTGTGCATTATTCTAAATACTTATACTCAGGCTTTAATGTCTATTGGAATTATTGCTTTATATTATAATGCAATTATAATTATTGCTTACTTATTATTGCTGAACTTTTTTTAAAAAATCACCATCATCCACTTTCAGCCTTGTTTCATATTGTTCTAAGATGTAATGTATGTGCTGTTGCACATACAGACCCTGTGACCTTTCACAGGAAATTCATCATTTAATATTGATTAACATTCCTGAGCAATCCAGCTTATCCAAAAATATCTGCACTTGTGCTGCAACTGACGAATTAAACGAACATTGGGATATAACTTTCACGGGGTGGCATGAAGAGAAGAAGGGATGTTGGAAATTATGAGGAGGAAAGACAGAAAGAAAAGATGCACAAGGACAGGTGACATTTCGCCACTCATGTTCATACAGTAATTACACAGGGACATGGTGCAGATGTGGAAAAATGAAGCATTTAATGATTTGGTCCAACAGCATTTCAGTTCAACTTCAATTGTTTCACCAAGTTGAATGCATCGTAAAAATCTCACACTTTGGTCATGATTTGAAGAAAAAAAAAGGGTTTTTTTTGTTTGTTTGTTTGTTTTGCATTAGTGCACATTGAACTAACTACTGTAAACCTTAAACCCCCATTTATCATGTTCATGTTCAAGTCAGCAACAGGAGGAGCAACAAGTGTGAAGAACTCTGCATCTCCATGTGTTTGGAGATTACAGTAGTGTTCAGAATAATAGTAGTGCTATGTGACTAAAAATTAATCCAGGTTTTGAGTATATTTCTTATTGTTACATGGGAAACAAGGTACCAGTAGATTCAGTAGATTCTCACAAATCCAACAAGACCAAGCATTTATGATATGCACACTCTTAGGGCTATGAAATTGGGCTATTAGTTAAAAAAAAAAAAAAAAGTAGAAAAGGGGGTGTTCACAATAATAGTAGTGTGGCATTCAGTCAGTGAGTTCCTCAATTTTATGGAACAAACAAGTGTGAATCAGGTGTCCCCTATTAAAGGATGAAGTCAGCACCTGTTGAACATGCTTTTCTCTTTGAAAGCCTGAGGAAAATGGGACGTTCAAGACATTGTTCAGAAGAACAGCGTAGTTTGATTAAAAAGTTGATTGGAGAGGGGAAAACTTATACGCAGGTGCAAAAACTATTGGCTGTTCATCTACAATGATCTCCAATGCTTTAAAATGGACAAAAAAACCAGAGACGTGGAAGAAAATGGAAAACAACCATCAAAAGTGATAGAAGAATAACCAGAATGGCAAAGGCTCAACCATTGATCAGCTCCAGGATGATCAAAGACAGTCTGGAGTTACCTGTAAGTGCTGTGACAGTTAGAAGACGCCTGTGTGAAGCATATTATTTGTGAGAATCCTCTGCAAAGTCCCTCTGTTAATAAAAGACGTGCAGAAGAGGTTACAATTTGCCAAAGAACACATCAACTGGCCTAAAGAGAAATGGAGGAATATTTTGTGGATTGATGAGAGTAAAATTGTTCTTTTGGGTCCAAGGGCCACAGACAGTTTGTGGAGACGACCCCCAAACTCTGAATTCAAGCCACAGCTCACATGTAACAATAAGAAATATACTCAAAACCTGTATTAATCTTTTTTAGTCACATAGCACACGATTTATACTGAACACTACTGTATGTTCACACAGACTGAAATTTAGTTAGTCAAACTTCATCCTTTAGTGAGTCTGTCCTGTCGTGAATATAATAATTTCTGCATTTAAGCATATTTCCAACAGCTGGGGACAAATATCCTTAACATTCCAACAGACTGCGCTTATGTTTTCACAAACGTTTTAGCAGTTAAGTTCGGGGCTTCTTCACCTGTTACGACAAATACACCCTACAAAGTCCAACAAATATTCCCGTCCACCTCCTCAAAACCGCTCCTCACTTCTCAGCAACATTACCATCCGCATCTTTTACCAACCTAACCCTGCTGCAGATCCTTTTCAGCTCTGTCCCTTTGTCCCGCCAATTGATAAAAGTCCTTTTCTCCTTCCTTACTATTCGGCTCGTAATATGCCTTTTCCTTAGCTTTTGCCATTTCTCTTTTCACCTTACACCACATCTCCTTGGACTCCTGTCTACTTTCTCCATCTCTTCAACTATCCCAATTCTTTTTTGCCAACCTCTTCACATGATGCTTTCCTGGACATCTCTGGTTCCACCACCAAGTCTCCTTGGTGTCCCTTCCACTGTCCAGATGTCACACCCAGTACTGTCCTAGCTCTCTCCCTCACCACATCTGCGTACTTTACAATTGCTTCCCTCCTACAAAGAATGTAGTCCACATTACTCCACTCTTACCTGTCACCCTGTGCTCCTCTCTTTTCTTAAAGTAGGTATTCACCACAGCCATTCCCATCCTTTTTGCAAAATCAATTACCATCTACTGTTCCCACATTCCTGTCCTTGATCCCATATGTACCCATTACTTCCTGATCACCTCTGTTACCTTCACCAACATGCCCGCTGAAGTACACCCTACGAGATTACCCTCGTATTACCACTCTTTCATGCTTGGGTACACTCTCCACCACGTCATTTAACTCACTCCAGAAATAATCTTTATCCTTCATCTCGCACCTACCTGAGGGACATATGCACTGATGATATTCATCATCACCCCTTCAATTTCCACTTCACACTCATCACCCTGTCAGACACTTGTTTAACCTCCAACACACTTTTACATAATCTTCTTTAAATGACCCCAACACTATTTCTCTTCCTATACAGTAAAATCACCAGTGTAAAACAAACACTGACAGTGTTTTAAATTAACACAGCCAGTGAACATATACACTGTTAAACCGAACACTCCATTTTAATATAATAATTGAGTTAATGTAACTCAAACTTTGAAAAAAGTTATAGTCACTCATTTCCATTAATTAAACTAACTCAAAAAATTTATAGTTGTCATAACAACTCAGTTCCTTTAAGTGCATTTAAAGTTTTGGGGCATTTAAGTGTGGTGATTGCATTTCCAGTGCATTCCATTCACTCATTTAATTGAATTTATGTAATGGAGGCCAGCAGGTGTCGCTGAGCATATGTAGTGAGTAAACCTCACTCCCAACAAGTCAAAAGAATTCTCTGATCAAAAGGCCAGAAACCTGGGTTTTAGCCTTTTAGTTAGCGAGTCCGTCTTCCATGCCGGGAGATCATGAGTTCGCAACCCGAGGAGAGCGACTGGGCAGAGTCATAAAAACACAACACAGAGTCCCAACAAGTAAAGCAAAGAAGCATCAAAAAATCTAATCCAAAATGAAAATGCAAATTTTTTAGGCAGAAATTTGTCACGTTTTTTATTTAAAACACATAAACTACATTTACATAAGTTTAATTAACTATAAATTAGTTACTTAAAACTTTTAGCAATTAAATTTTTGAAAATTATTTTATGTAAGTTGGCAAACTCAAATGGTTTAAGTCAATCAGTTTCCTCAAATGGTTTGAGTTCAACTAACTCATTGTGTTTTACAGCGTAGGACCATATGTACACTGGCAGTGTTAATTTAACACTGGTGGATTTTACTGTGTATCCTCACCATGATACAACTTCAAACCACCGACTGTGCTCTTGCTCTTACTTTCCTCCCACTTGCTCTCTTGTACACACAATATGTTAACCTTTCTCCTCTCCATCATATCAGCCAGCTCTCTGCCTTTAACAGTCACACTGCAAACATTCAAAGTCCCGACTCTCACTTCCACCCTTCTCATTTTCCTCTTCTCCAAATGTCAGAATATTTTAAAATGAAATACTAAGTTCTTCTATTCACTGCCAGATAAAAGTATCAATGAATTTTTAAAAATGCTTTGCCAAAATCATGAAAAATATAAAAACTGCAAAACTGGTCAAAGTTTCTACTTTTTTTTTAACAAGATTCAAGGATTCAAGGATTCAAAAGAATTTATTGTCATATGCACAAGGAACATGTTCCCCTGCACAATGAATGTTCTGATTACTGCATTTAACCCCTCCTAATTGCCCAGTTAGGACAGAAGTCGCCTTTAGGCGCCCGGGGACCAGCTCCAGAGTATATCCTGCTTAGGTCATAGCAGGGCTGAGCAAAACCTTGACCGGCCTCATGACGACAGACGACACACCACATAAGCCACACACATAAGCCGGCCCGGTACATGAACACATATACGAGATCTGTTAGAGAAGGTATCAGAACCTTATTATTTTTTTAAAAAAACCATATGGATTTGAATCACGTGTGATTGCGTCAGACAAGCTTGACCCTCGTGCGCATGCGTGAGTTTTTTCATGCCTGTCGGTTGCGTCATTTCGCCTGTGAGCAGGCTTTGAGTGAGGTGTGGTCCACCCCTCTCATCTATTTTTTATTGCGAATAAATGAACGATTTGGAGCTTGCTGCATCAATTTTTTCCAGAAACTGTGGAGAGACCTCCAGGTGGACACCCGTTTCGAAAAAATTAATATGGCATTCAGGGACGATTTTATGGGGATTAAACAGATTACCGGGTGGTGTTACTACTGCCGCTTTAAGGACGGCCCACAACTGCTGAGACCGCGGCGCGCTCCCAGCCCCCATCGACAGGCTGACACCCCGCTGGAACAACCAGATCATTTCCAACGTGAAAGCCTTGTTGATCCGGGGACCTCGTCTGACTTTCACAAAAAGGCAGAAGATGTGGACATCAGCACTTTTCCAGCACATTCCACTGTTACAGGAGTTTTTTTCATTCTTGCCCAGGTGACCAGAATGATTCCATTTTAAACCCTTTCTGCATAAATGCATTCAACCTCCCACTGATCAGAACATGGTCGCTGCTTCATCACAAGGGAGGTGTTTGCTGCGCATCACCGTGTGACTGGGTGTGGCCGTATCACAGCGGGACGTGTTGGCTGCCGTAAAGCAGCAGGACAAAATTCCTGTTGCATCCCAGTGGGACGTATTGGCTTCCGCTTCACAGCTGGACGTGACGGCGGCTGGCTGCATCACGGCAGGGCGTGGTGGCGGCTGTTGCAATCACAGCTGGACGTGGCGGCTGCTGCATCACAGCGGTGACGTGGCGGCCTGCGGCATCACAGCGGGGCGTGGCCGCGGCTGCTGCATCACAGCGGTGCGTGGCCGCGGCTGCTGCATCACAGCGGGGCGTGGCCGCGGCTGCTGCATCAAGGCGGGGCATTGGCCACAGCTGCTGCATCACAGCGGAACGTGGCCCGCGGCTGCTGCATCAAGGCAGGGCGGGGCAGCGGCTGCTGCATCACGGCGGGGGCATGGCCACGGCTGCTGCATCACAGCGGACGGTGCAGCTGCTGCATCACAGCGGGGCGTGGCAGCTGCTGCAATCACAGCGGGGCTTGCAGCTGCTGCATCAAGGCGGGGCGTGGTGGCGGCGGCTGCTGCTTCGTTAATCTCTCTCCAGGTTGTAACTTAAATAGTGGCACAACCTCTGTGGCTGCAATGTTTCACTCTGCATGAGTGGCGGGTTCCTTGCAGCGCTCTGTGTTTCCATTTCATCAAATTCTGGGCGCACACAACGTCGCTTAGGCTCTAATAAGTCCTGTGGAAGTTCTGCAACATAACAGAAATAAAATTCAGTGGTCATTTTCCAGCAATGCCTCTTAAAAACAGCATTAGCAACATTCAGATATTTGCACAAACTAAAATGACAACTTCAACTTGAAACAACAATAGCAGAAACAAAAATGATATACATTTCTGATTTCTTTTGCTCAATCAGTCTTCAACTAAGAGCAGCTGTATTCTGCATTGAGGTCTGACTGTTATTGCCATTGTATCTTTGCGGCAGCTTAGAAAATTAATCTTTCAACAGATAAACTGAACAGAATATGAAAAAGTCACGTTTTGTATTGTTTATGACCTTGTGAGTCATGCACTGCCAGTGTTGCCGGAGTTACTTTGAAAAGTTACTTTATGAGTTACTTTTTAGCAGTGGTGGGGGCAGCTAACCAAAAAGTTAGCTTCGATAACCATTAATCAGATAACTGAAAAGTTATCTTTTATAACGATAAACCGATAAACTGCTAAAAAATTTATCTTTATTACAGATAACCGATAACTATTAGTACTGATTTGGACGCGGCCACATCAGATTACACTGTCGGATTCTGATAAACCAGTTAAACTTTAAGCGTCGCAGGGGCTGCTGGGTAAATTCAAGGATCAAAAACACAAAGAACACACAAAAAAATGAATGAATTAAAAAAAAAAAAAACACTGTCATGATCTTTCAAAAGCAGTAAAACACAGTATTAGAAGTCACAGTTTATCTCGGTATTAGATACACCGTCATTTACGAGCTAAAAGCTGCTGCTTTTTTCCACACAGTTTGAACCCTGAGGCTTAAACACCAAAATACATCCATTAATGTATTGATTGGCAGAGTAAAATACATGTAGTAAATATAAATTCTTACCCGTTTGTTTTCAGTGGGATTCATCTGAATAAATAATCCACATAAAGCGTCCTTTTTTTTTAATGCAAACAATGTCTAAACATGAAGAATAGTCCCACCCTCTGTACACCAAGCTGCTCCATGAGAGCTCCTCTCCCTCACCGAGTCTTGGCAATTAAATTACAGCCACAAAGAAATAAAATGAAATAATGTTAAAATTAGTCTGTTTTGTTTTGGTGTCGAGTGGACAAGTCACTGTCACGTCCAAAGTGACCTGAACTACACTACCCACAATGTTCCATGTGTCAATCGCCCAATCACGTTTTGGCGCTTAATGATGACGTCATTAGCAAGTGACAGGCAACCAGTCTGCTTTGTGGCTATAAACACACAACAAACGGACTTAAATGTTTGATTTTATGGTTTACAAGCGTTTTTATCTGTTAAATTTTACCAGCAAAAAAAAAAAAAATTGTTATCGGACTGAAAGTTATCGGAACGAAATTTATCGGAAGATAATTGGGCCCGAAGATGGTTTTAAAACTTTATCTGAAAAGCTAATCCGATAGCAAAAACATTAGCTTCGATAATTATCTGCTATCGGATTATCTGAACTGTGCCCACCCACTGCTTTTTAGTTACTTTATACAGTTACTTTTATTAGCAGCTGCTGACAACTTCTAACTATTAGTAATGTAACTAGTAATCTAACTTGGTTACTCTTAAGTAATCAGCAAAGTAACTAATAGCTACTTTTCTGAGTACTCAATCAACCAAGTTAGATTACTAGTTAGTTTATTAGTTAGATTCAGCACCTGCTGACAAGTTGTCTGCAGCTGCTAATGAAGTAACTAAAATGTCACTTTTCAAAGTAACTGTGGCAACATTGTGCACTGCAGGAAAAATGTATCTGGTGTTTGGTTATTATTATGGCAATACGATGAAGTGTGATCAGTTTTTACTGTTTCATCAAGTCCATAGTCTTACAGACTTCATATGGAAGTAAATCTGTGCCATCAGAGTTTGAATTTGAATTTCTAAGGTTGAATTTGTTTAGCATCAAAATATTTAGCCTCAAAAACTTTAACCTAAAATAAATTCAACCTCAAAAAATACAACCTAAAAAAAATTTAAATCTAAAAAATTCAACCTCAAACGATAGAAAAGCAGGGAGACGCAATCGATGCCTGTGTCAATCATCCAACGTTCTTCTTTTGATTTTGTCTTGGTGTCACATGACCAATGGAGCAAAATGTGATAAATATGTCGCCGATCTTAGTTTTAAGTGATCAAAACAAAGACCTTTTAACATAAAAAAAATATTCACAGTAAAACCATCGTACCTTCATTCACAGGGGGACACCCAGCACTGAGCTCCTTTAGAGTAAAAAAAAAAAACTTATTAGACTTTCTGCACATTTTCTAATATCAAGCAGTGATAGTAAAATGCAGTGTGTGTGTGTGTGTGTGAAGTGAATGTCAGCAGGGTGAACTCACTGTGTCACGTTGCTTCTGGACGGAGTCCATTTCTATGTGACGAGCCACTTTATAGTAGACTCCTTTCTCCTTCTTTGGTAAATCTTTCCACTGTGGACAGACAACAGACTTAGCACACACCGAGACCCACACCTCATTTGTGTCATGAAATAAAGAGTGATGTCTTAATCTGTTTGAGCACCATGAATTAAACAATAATCATCAAAAGAGAACATGTGTGATTGTAAAAATAAAAGTCATTCTGCCCCGCAGTGGAGTTTGTAACACTCCTGCAGGAACAGACAGACTTACTCGTTGTCTTAAAATCTCCTCCAGCTTGTTGCTGTCATCCGTGATGTGCTTTGGGAAAGCAGCGAGGACAGCAGGCTTCTGCTTCAGACTGAACAGTGTGAAAGCACTGGGCGCCTTATTCACACCAGGACTGTGCACATCTCGCCTCTCCTCTGTCAGGTCAGACGTGCTGCAAGGTTCTCTCTTACGTTTGAGATTCTGAGGCGCGGCCTGGTGTCCGGACAGAACGCCAGAGGTCCCAGCCTGAGGTGGTTCACTGACAGGTGCTACTTCAGGTTCTGCAACATGAACAGGCATGTGTCAATCATTCCGCTTGATTTGATCATTCAACTTGATGCAACTGGACAACAAAAAGACTTTTTTTTTTCATCATAAAACAAGGACAACATGGAAACAAGAAAATGCACACAAAGACCTTCAGGTCAACTTATGTTTTCTTCCCAAAATTTCTGTCAGTCTTGCATTCAGTTTGAGGTTAGTTGGTAAAATCCATGATAATCCTGAGACGTTCGCTCCACTCAAACATTTAAGGTCAGCAGATCACTTTAAATGTTTGAAAAATCTGATCAGGATTTACAGAATGAGTAAATTCCAGTTACCCTCTGCAAACCATCATCAGTAACCAGAGGTGCATCTTCAGCCACAGACTGCTCCTTCCCAAGTGCAGGACCAACAGACAGAAAAACTCCTTTGTCCCTCAGGCCATCAGACTGTACAACTCCTCACTCCAGTGGAGGAGGAGTAACAGGAAGACGGGATGGGAAGGAGAGGAACAGCAGTCGACAGTAAACCAGTAGCGAGCAGTATTTCTGGTATTCATATTTGCAAATTGTTTTTTTTTTACTTTCACTTCTGATACTCTATGTGCTTCTTACCCTGTGTGCTGCTATACAATGCTGCTGGAACCTTGATTTCCCTGAGGGAGTCTTCCCAAGGGATTAATAAAGTTCTGTCAAATCTAATCAAAATGCTGTGGTGCGACTGAGTTTGATAGCTTTGGAACAAGAGGCAGGTCTTCCTGTCTGTCATTTTGACAGGTAAGTTGAATATTACCACGGCAGAAGTGGTGACCAAGTGGGTAGTGCACTTGTTTTCAGTGTTTAAGGTTCCAGGCTTAAACCCCACCCCTGCCACATTCCATGTAATGTGGTGTTGCGTTAGGAAGGGCGTCTGGTGTAAAACCTGAGCAAATTCAATATGCAGATCCACCTTGGTTCTGCTGTTGCAACCCTCCATGGCTCAGCAGATAGGCAAAATGTGCATTTTGTAACTAAAGCATGAAATTTAGAGCACATAGTCAGTTCAGATGTGGAGGCATCCTGGAGCTGACCTGTCATGACCAACAGGGGTCAATGAAGAATTACACAGGGGTCAAAATTTTAAAATGCTCTAATCATATTGAAAAGTATACCATATTATTTGTCTGATCATAACGATTCCAAAAAGGTATAGTTTAGACTATCCTTGACTAAATGTTGTGGAGTTACAGGGTAAAAACAATGACAAAGGTCAGATTCAGTTTGTACAAGGGTCAAAAGTTGCACCAATTTTGGCAATAAAGTGATGCGAATTATTGGTTCAGCTAATAGGATTAATAAATGGAATAGTTTTGTCTGTGTTGAATGATTGGTCTGCAAAGTAAAGGTCAAACAAGGTTGATGTGCATTGGATTCTATGACATATATGTTTCCCCATAATATGATAACTAAGCATGACAGATTTTCACATGGTGTGGGAATGCCCAGGTGTTTCTATTTTTTGGAGTGTTATATGCAATAGCTTATCTATGTTACTTTCATGTAATATTCATTGTACACCACAGGTTTTACTACTTAATGACATGTCTCTCCTTGGCTTGCGGAAAGATCAGGAAAAAAATCTCCTTGCTGGTTTGACAGCTGCCAAAAAAATGATTGCTGGTAGATGGAAAAACCCCCATTGTCTTTCTCACCATCAATGGGTTCTAACTTTTATTGACATTGCTTATCTCGAATTGTCTACTGCAAGAATCCACAATGCCAAGGAGGAAACTATCAACCTGTGGAACCAAACTGTGTCTGACCTGGAAAAAGCCTTATTATAACACCTACTTGGGACCATGATGTGGCTCTCCTAATCTGAATTAATAATTATTATATACACAGATGTACATTGTCTACTCTCATCTTTTTGTTTCTCTTGCCCTGGACCGGTTTAAAAATGTTGTTCCATTTTTCATCTAATTTTCAAATTTTATATATGTAAAAAATCAATAAACAGTTGATAACAAAAAAACTCCATAAACAGATTAAAACCCCATTAATGTGTTAAATTTTGTTTTGTTATTCACAATAAAACTCACTTACCTTCAGTGTTCGTGTAACATTTGTCCGTGTTCTTCAACCTCGTTGCACCCTGCACCAAAAACAAACACATTACACTTTCTGTGTGGTGTCAACAAAGAAATATAATCTTATCTTGTCTTGCACTTCTCTAATATTATTGCATTAATATTAGAATGTAACATGTGTGAGTTGAACACTGACGTGATTGTCTTTGAATGTGCAGCTTGGATACATCTGGGAGTGGAGACGTATCTGTTTGTTTGCCTCATCGTGATATGTGGCTTGTTCCTCCTTGGTCATACTTTTCCACTGTGGACACACCACACTGTCCATTAGTATGCACACACACATGCACATTTCTGTACACTGAGCAACATGAATGAGTTCTGTGCATTTTGCACTGTGTTAGACTGAATGTGTCACTTATGAATACTGACTTTGTCTCCCAGAATCTTCAGCACCGTGGCATTATCTATCACCTCATGTTGTGCCATGATAAGTTCTCTCCGCTCCCTCACAAACATCATGAAAGCGTTTGGCGGCTTCTTTACGTATGGCTTGTCATCATGTTTTGCGGGTTTGGATTTTCTACACATAAGAAATACAGAATACATGAAATGACAAACTGTCAGGACAGACGTCTCACTGAACCATAAAAATGAGCAGTTGGAGGCAATTATCTGATATAATACAAATCAATCCAATAAAAATAAAAGTGCATATTCATCAAAGCTGGCGGTAGTTCACGTACGGTGAGGCTGAAGGTGGCGTTGGTGTAGTTGGTGCCTGCAGTTGAGCCGTACAGGTGGGCTGCTCCACTGGGACATTGGAAACCTGCAAGAACACATAGTAAGTGATTACAAACTGACATAGTGCTGCTTATCAACCAGGCACCATTAATACCCCGATCTGAGTTATAATAACTTTCAGTAAATCATATTTGTCATAAAGCTGTCTTCTGCTTGTCCTCTGGTGGCGGTCTACACCGGACCTGAACATGGTGTGTTGGGTTGGCTGAGCCCAGCCAACCCAACACACTTTTTTGGTAAAGAATTGGAAATCCTATTCTTTTTACTTAGTTTTGGAGCGCCCTCATTTGGCGGGTAGTGGTAAATACATTGACAATCATCAGCCACTTTGAATGGTGACAATCTCCTAAAAGGTATTGAAACCAGCTCCATTTAAATAATAATAAAGTGGTTATTAATAAGGTGTGTTGGGGGAGGAGCTGTGTATTTCACCATCACCACCAACAGTGTTATATTCATTTGTAACGCATTAGTGTAATCACATTACATTTGTTTGTAACGCAGTGATGTAACGTGTTACTGCTCTAAATTCGGTAATCACACTACAGTTCCGAAGACCGCTTGCCTCATTGAATTTCCTTGAATGCAGCACAAAGATGCAGTGTGATACTTTATTTGTTATTGTTAGTGACTGTAGCTGAGATGGTTCTGGTGAGTTTTATCTGTTTAATAAGGGCAGTAAAATCCCACTAATACTAGTGTGTGTGTGTGTGTGTGGGTGTGTGTGTGTGTGTGTGTGTGTGTGTGTGTGTGTGTGTGTGTGTGTGTGTGTGTGTGTGTGTGTGTGTGTGTGTGTGTGTGTGTGTGTGTGTGTGTGTCTCCTCTACTTGCAAACAGACTTACCTGGCTCTGGTTGTATTTGTCTAGAGGGAATGTAATCAGTGACAGAAATTCTTCCTCCGTCTCTGTCAAAGTTTGTTCTGGGTTGAGTTGTTTTTGTCCGTTCAGTTCAGAAGACGTCTGCAACTTGACGCTTTCGTGCTGATAAGTAGATAATTTAAAAAAAAAATCATCAATCAAATTGCTATTTTACATTGTACATAGTGTTTATCGACATTCAAGAGATTACAGTTTCACACAGAAATTAGAAGTGCCTTGAAAGTCATCCCAAAAGCAGGTTTAAATGTTGGTAGTCCAACTCTTTATCCTACTGTACCTGCTTGACATTTTAGACACTGAGGTTAATCTGAATAGCAGTTTAAAAACTAATCTATGCTAGATCATCGTCTTCTGATGAGAGTGTTTTCTCTATATTCTATCATAGTTTACGTCCTTGCCTGTACCTTTGCCTGTGTTGGGGGATTCAGTTTCTTATCCTGCAGGCCCAGGCGTGACACCAACGTACGCAAAAATAACTGAACTGTGAAAAGACATTGTGCAAAAAGTATGTCTTGGTCAATCTTCTAGAAACTTAGCCAAAAGTGGACATATTATAGTCACTTCATCACATTTTACCACTCACGCAGGAAGCTTTTTGCACCAGATTTATCATTAGTGACTAGCTGATATGATATTGATAAACTATATGAGTACAGGGTTAGGGTTAGCTAACCCTTCCTCCCACATCCAAAGACATGCGGGTTAGGTGGATTGGAATCTTTAAATTGTCCGTAGGTGTGTGTGTGGGTGTGTCTGTGTTTGTTTGTCTGTTTGTGGCCCTGCGACAGACTGGCGTCCTGTCCTTGGGTGTACCCCGCCTCGCGCTCTATGGCTGCTGGGATAGGCTCCAGCACCCCGTGACCCTTAAATGGACTAAGCGGTAGAAGATGAATGAATGAATGAATGAAATCCTAATGATCACCATCCACATTCACTACTTGCAAACAGGCTTACCTGGTCTTGCTTGGGTCTGTGTGGGGGGGGCGAAAGCAAAGACGGAAAATCTTTTTTCTGCTTTGACGCTAGCTTCTTCAGACGAAAGCAGTACATTTAGAAATTCCTCCCAGATTCTCATAGCATCTTCTGGCTTGATTTTGTCTTGTGCCGTCAGTGAGGGATCATACTGCTGTATTTGGCTTGTTGTCATGTCTGCTGCTTGGATCTGTGGATGGGTGATAAAGATATGGTCATTTATCAGATTAGCCTGATGTCTACATACCTGTGGACACCACCACCACCACTCCGATGTAGATGTGTCAACGTGCTCACCTCCCAGAAGCTGAGCTTCCATGGGTCATGAAACATGTCGAAATACACAACATCACTGAGAAGAGAATTCAGGTCTTTGTTGGAGGTGCCTTCAATCAGTTCATCTAGTCGTTCTAGTTCTAACAGGAAATTGTCACTGGTGCTGGTCAAGCCTTCTTCTGGGTTGACATTTTTCCAAGTTGATCTCTGTGAAGACTGAGACCTGAAGAGTGGAGAACAACACAGTTAGTTATTTGACATTGGTTTGATTGACACAATATCAGTTTTTAAATTTGTTTCAGTAACATCCCAGCACTTAAATTCAATGGACTTTTGTACTAAAACAAAGAATGAAATATTGGTATGTATTTATTTAGAACATTTTATCTGTAAATTTTGTTCTGGAATGGCTGATTTAAGGTAAACATGCAGCCATGCTGTTCACAGATGCTTTCTTAAAATATATTTGTCCAGTACTCACTATTATGGCAACTTGTACAAGCACAGATTATAATTTTAAAACATTGATGTCACTATCACAGTGCAGACTGCATAAATGTAGATTATTTTTTCAGACAACATATAAAAATTACCTGAAGATGTGCAGTTAAATTTTCTGAAGCAAATTTATCTCTCTAAAATATTAAAATTTTCTTATATTAACCCAGAAGCATTTTACAGAAAGAACCAAATCATAAAAGTCAACATGATTACTGTTGTGTAATAATTTGTAGGGGAGAGTGGGGTAAGTAGTGCCAATTTTTACTTATAGTGCCCTTAAAGCAAGGGGATAGCAGTAATGCCTCCAGCTAACATACCAGTATCTACATATAGTTTAGGATGTTGTGCATCCCTGGGAACAATTACTTTGGATCTTAAACAAACTGTTTGAGAAATATGGCTTTAGGAAAAGAAAGTGGTTTTGTGGCACAACTTGCCCCCGTACGGTGTAAGTTGTGCCAATAGAGAAATACTGGGGTAAATTGTGCTATTGATAATTGAAGTAAAAAAAGATCATTTTAATCTCACAAATAATAATGCTATATAAAAGCAATTCAAATTCAATACAAAGTACTTATTTAATGTTTAAAGTTTTAGCAACACCAAAGGCCACTTTTCTATAACAAGGCCTATACTGTCACATGAACCACATGAATTTGGACTAAAAGCTGTTTTCTTTGCAGGAGCTCATGAAATGCTGCAACTCAAAGAAGTTCTGAACTGACTGAAAGACGTTTCACGTGTAGAAAACAACAGAATTTGACGTCACTGTTAAAATCAGGCAGATTACTGTCCATTTTGCCAGTGTGTGTCTGAAACTAAGTTAAATGTTAATCTGTCACAAATCCATCTCGTCCCTGATGACAGTGTCTGTGTCTGTCACAGTGTCCAACCCTGCCTGGACCTCTGCTTGTTTTGGAGGATGTAGAAGAAGAGGTTCTTATTTAACATGGGCAGTCAACAAAAGCCCTTATCTTATTTCCACAGTGCAGGTCTCTCACTCCTCCCCAGCACATCTCTTCAAAGTGCCAGTCGGGAGCTTGGCTGTAATCGAGAGGCGAACTGTGAGCGCTGGCATCCCAGTCCAACGTGGAAACCATTGCGCCACAACCACCTCCCGATGATGATGTGTCCATGTGCTCACCTGTGCAGACTGCATACACGTAGATTTTTTTTTTTCAGACAACATATAAAATTACCTGAAGATGTGCAGTTAAATTTTCCAAAGCAAAATTATCATTCTGCCTGTCTTTCTTAATGAAAAAAATATAAAAAATTCTTATATTATCCATGAAGCATTTACAGAAACAACCAAATAATAAAAGTCAACATGATTACTGTTGTGTTGCATCATAACTTGTACTTACTTGCAATCTGTTAATTTCAGGTGGTGACGAAAATATGAATTTGGACTAAAAGCTGTTTTCTTTGCAGGAGCTCTCATGAAATTCTGCAACTCGAAGAAGTTCTGAACTGACTGAAAGAGGTTTCACATGTCACCATTTACACTTTGTCATCTTTAGGGCTTTATGACAAAGCTTGCTTTAATGATCTCCCTGCAATGGCTGAAAAACGTATCACACGTGACGTCATCATTTACTTTGCTTTATACAGCCTTCTGGTCTTTATGACAAAGCTTGTTTACCGTTGCCCAGGCAACAGCAGCTCTTTGTCAGCGTCTCCACAGACATTATATTCTTTATGAGTCTAAATGAACAAGAGCATTTAAAATTAACAGAACTTCAGAACAAATTAGATGATATACAAAGTCAAAGCTGAAGGAGCTTTTATAAGATCATGACAAAAATGGTTAGAGCAAGGAGAACAAATGACAGCTTACTTCTTTAAACTTGAAAAGTCAGGCAAAATTTAACTCAGTTTGAACTAAAAATAAATGGAACGGTTACAAATGATAAAAAGGACATATCAAAATTCTGTTATAAATTTTATTCTGAATTATACAAAACTAAATTTAGTAAGGATGCAATGTTTACTTTCTGTAATTATTTAACCAGTCTTGATATAATTAGTGAAGAGGACCAATCAACTTCTGATTCTTTAATTACTGTACAAGAAGTAGCAGATGGTATTTGTCATTTAAAATATAATAAATCACCTGGCAACGATGGAATTACGTTAGAATTTTATAAACTATTTTAAGAATTATTAGCTCCATTTCTAAATAAGGTTTATGTAGAAAGTATTATAAATATGACTCTTCCTGCCAGTATGACTCAAAGTGTCATTTCCTTAATACCTAAACCTCAAAAAGATACTCTTGTAATAGACAACTGGAGACCAATCAGTCTGCTAAACAACGATTACAAGATTTTTACAACGTTAGCCAAAAGATTAAAGAGAGTACACAGTTATAGATGAAAATCAATCAGGGTTTATGAAAAACAGATGCATCACAAAAAACATAAGACTGATTTTTGACTTAATAGATTATTCCGATTTGGTTAATGATGATAGTTTTATTTTATTTCTTGACTTCTTTAAGGCATTCGATACTGTCGAGCACCCATTCATGTTTTACTGTCTTGAAAAGTTAGGTTTTGGAGGATACTTTTGTGATGCTGTTAAAACACTCTATGCAAATGGGAATAGCTCTGTTAAATTAAGTAATGGCACTACCACTAGATTCTCTATTGAAAGGGGGATAAGAGAAGGATGCCCTGTCTCTGCTTATCTCTTCCGTTTAGTTGCACAGGTTTTTGTCGTTATTAAAAACAAGCACTATTGATGGCATTTCTATTGCTGGAGAAAATGTTCTAATAAGTCAGCTAGCAGATGACACTGCACTATTTTAAGAAATTATTTACAAGTCCCAAAACCACTACAAAATATTACATTTTTTCAAAAGCCTCAGGTCTATGTTTAAACTTAAAAAAATGTGAATTATTTCCCCTCAAAAAATGTAATGTGACCCATTTAGATAATATTGCAATAAAGGAAAATGTAACTTATTTAGGAGTACAAATAATCAAAGACCAGCAAGAAAGAGAATCTATCAATTTTAACCCTATGATTAAAAAACAGGAAATAAGTTTAATCGCTGGCTACAAAGAGATTTGTCATTAAAAGGTCGCAGTCTTTTAGCCAAGGCTGAAGGTATGTCTAGGCTTGTTTACGTTGCATCCTCACTTTCTTCATCACGTAAAAATAACAAAGCTATATGATCTCTTTTTCATGGTAACTGCTATGAAACCTCATGTCATTTCCTACTGGAGTCAATTTGCTTGCAATGTTAATTGGAAAATTTTGGCATTACCTCATAAATATTTCATAACAAACAAAACTAAAGAAATCTCTTTCAAAATTATTCACAAATTCTACTCTGCAAAACATTTCTCGAGCAGATTTTAAAAAGATATATACATATTGTTCATTTTGTTCCTTTCTCCCAGAAACTGTACCACATCTTTTTTGGCATTGCTCATTTACCAATAACTTTTGGAAGGACATTACCCATTTCATAACAACCCACTTTTATAAAAACTTTAGAATATTTTATTAACTTTTTTTTTTTTTTTTTTTTTTTTGCAAAAGACAACAGAAAATGAAGTTTATATTATTACTCTACTCATTATTATGGCAAAGTTTTACATACACAAATGTAAATTCTCAAACAAAAAAAACATTCTCTGTCTTTTATAAGGACTTTGAAATTTATATGAATCGCATTGAACCCTGTACAAATACAAAGGCTATAAAAACATTGTCAGCATGGAAACACTGTATGAACTGTACAGCTCCATGACTGTACCTAACTTGTCATTTATTTTATTTTATTTTTATTTTTATTTTTATTTTTATCATTGTTACCCCCTGGCAAATGTTTGTTCAGTTTTCTAAATACACTGTGTTGTGCAACTTCTCAATCAAAAAAAGAAAGAAAAGTTACAAATGTAAAGAAGGTGTGAAGCGAAAATAAACAATTTTGGTGAACACAAAAATTGCTGACGCCTTCTCCATAAGGAACTTTTTTTACATTATTTTTCTTCTGTATTGTTTGTCCTTGTGTTTTGTTCGTTTGTTTGCTGTTGTATTTGTTGCAATAAAGTTTTGAGGAAAAAAATACTTTTACAATCGCGAATATATATATACTTTATGAGTGGCTCAGTGTTACGGTTTCCTTTGTGTGTCCTCCCCTTTGGATGGAAAATGAGGCCCATCGGCCAGTCATCAGCGGCGAGTTACTCCATTTCATTGGCTGGAGCGCTTTATAGTGAATGCTTTTGATTGGCTCGCACAGATACATGCTATTTATAGCACTGGCTGGTTCCCTCCATTCACTGTTGCCAGATGTACGATAATTATCGTATTTGTACGATAGTTTTGCGCTCTGTACGATGTACGATCAATAATGGGAAAAAATCCAAAATGTACGAAAATTTCAGTTGGTTGCCCAAACACGCATCTCTCTCTGACACCCAAGAATCATTTCGCAGGCATTGCACTCAGGCGGCATCAAAGACACACCACACACAGGGCTGCTGCTAGCTTTGGCCGGCCCGGGACAAAGTAATTTGAAAGCCCACCCCCTCTCCATACAAAGTAATGAGTTCCCATTCTCTGCCCTGCCCCTCCCTCCCTGGGCTCGAGAAAACTGACCTGTAATGTAGACTGTTTTAGCTGCACATGCGCACATACGTAGCTTAGCCCACCCCGTCACCATCACTACACACACACAACTTTTGAGCCTAGCAGCTAGTCTGGTAATTAACACGTTTGTGGCCCTTCACAGAAAAAAAAAAATCTTTCTAGTCTGGTAGTGCATTTGCTTGTGCATTTGCGTTCTTTTTGTGCCATAGTTTCCCCATTACTATAGGGATATTGTGAATTACTGTTTTAAAATGTGACATAAAATTCTTTGGAAATTTAAAAAAACGCTAAAATGGCTACATTGTATGCGTTTTGTGTACGATAATTTCTCCCAAAATACGAGAGGTTTTGGTACGATAGTTGCATATTTCCTATCTGGCAACACTGCCTCCATTTCCTTTGGAGGAATTGTTTACGTTGCTCGTGCTCATGTTTTATGGGTGTTTTTTTTTTTGTTTTTTTTTTTTTTTACCACATGTTAGGATGCAGAAAACAGCAGAATTTTGCAAAATTGAAGCAGAACATCTAAAATAAATAAATAAATGTCCTCACTTCCTGCATGTGACGTCACTGTTAAAATCAGGCAGATTACTGCCTGTTTTGCCAGTGTGTGTCTGAATCTTTACCTGTCCTTGTGGAGAAGGCTGGAACCAGCCGGTTCAGGAGCTTTCTTTCTCCACGAGCTCATCGAGTTAGCATCACAGTAGCAATCCGTTCCAATCCATGCCTTCAAGTCCACAAATTCAGCTTCATCTGTATACTGTTCAACTCCATTCAACTGTATAGGTGCTTGTGTAAATGTTGTTTATTTCATACACTTAAGAATATTCATGTTCTGAGTTTATAAAAAACTTGTTCTGTAAAATAGTTCTTTTACTATTGTGATCAAAAACACTGACTCTCAATTCTGAGGCTGTTCTGTAAATAGTTTTCAAATAAACAGTAAATATAGCAACTTCTGGTCAATCCATATCAATTTCAGACTTAAAATAATGTACTGATTTAAGCCCCAGCCATTTCGGTTTAAACTACGCCCACTTCCGGTTTAGGCCCCGCCCACTACGAGTACAGATACAGATAATTTAGATGGTTGAACAGATACAGATACAGATAGTGGTGTTCTCACTCATCCCTAGTGGAGAGTGTACCCAAGCATGAAAGAGTGGTAATAGGGTGGACTTCAGTGGGCATGATGGTGGAGGGAACAGAGGTGATCAGGAAGTAATGGGTACATATGGTATCAAGGACAGGAATGTGGAAGGGCAGATGGTAACTGATTTTGCAAAAAGAATGGAAATGGCTGTAGTGAATACCTACTTTAAGAAAAGAGAGGAGCACAGGGTGACAGGTAAGAGTGGAGGAAGGTGGACTACATTCTTTGTAGGAGGGAAGCAATTTGTAAAAGTACTGCAGATGTGGTGAGGGAGCTAAAAGAAATCACAGACTGTAAGGTGGTAGCAGGAGAGAATGTCACTAGACAGCATAGGATGGTTGTTTGTAGGATGACTTTAGAGGTAAAGAAGAAGAAGAGAGTGAAAGCTCAACCAAGGATCAGATGGTGGAAGCTGAAGGAGGAAGACTGTTGTGTGAAATTTAGCAAGCAGGTGAGAGCAGCACTAGTTGGAGGGGAAGCAATTTTGGACAATTGGAAGAGTACTGCAGATGTGGTGAGGGAGACAGCTAGGGCAGTACTGGGTATGACATCTGGACAGTGGAAGGAAGACAAGGAGACTTGGTGGTGGAATGAAGAGGTCCGGAAAGCATAAGGAGAAAGAGGTTGGCGAAAAAGTTTTGGGATAGTCGGAGAGATGAAGAAAGTAGACAGGAGTACAAGGAGATGCAGCGTAAGGCGAGAAGAGAAGTGGCAAAAGCAAAGGAAAAGGCATATTGCGAGCTGTACAAGAAGTTGAATAGTATGAAAGGAGAAAAGGACGTGTACCGATTGGTAAGATAAAGGGACAGAGCTGGAAAGGATGTGCAGCAGGTTAGGGTGGTAAAAGATGCACATGGTAATGTGCTGACAAGTGAGGAGTGTGTGCTGAGAAGGTGGAGGGAATATTTCGAAGAGTTGATGAATAAAGAAAATGAGCAAGAGAAAAGGCTGGATGATGTGGTGAGAGTAAATCAGGAAGTAAAGAGATTAGCAAGGAAGAAGTGAGGGCTGCTATGAAGAGGATGAAGAGTGGAAAGGCAGTTGGTCCAGATGACATTCCAATGGAGGCATGGAAATGTCTAGGAGAGATGGCAGTAGAGTTTCTAACCAGATTGTTTAATAAAATCTTGGAGTAGAAGTGGTGAAAGTAGATGAGTTTAAATATTTGGGGTCAACTGTTCAAAGTAATGGAGAGTGTGGTAGAGAGGTGAAGAAGAGAGTGCAGGCAGGGTGGAGTGGGTGGAGAAAGGTGGCAGGAGTGATTTGTGACCGAAGAATATCAGCAAGAGTGAAGGGGAAAGTTTACAAAACAGTAGTGAGACCAGCTATGTTGTATGGTTTAGAGACAGTGGCACTAACAAAAAGACAGGAGGCAGAGCTGGAGGTGGCAGAGCTGAAGATGTTGAGATCTCTTTGGGAGTGACAAGAATGGACAAGATTAGGAATGAACATATCAGAGGGACAGCTCAGGTGGGACGGTTTGGAGACAAAGTCAGAGGCGAGATTGAGATGGTTTGGACATGTGCAGAGGAGGGACCCAGGGTATATAGGGAGAAGGATGCTGAGGATGGAGCCACCAGGTAGGAGGAGAAGAGGGAGACCAAAGAGGAGGTTCATGGATGTGCTGAGAGAGGACATGCAGGTGGTTGGTGTGACAGAGGAAGATACAGAGGACAGGGTGAGATGGAAACGATTGATCTGCTATGGCGACCCCTAACGGGAACAGCCGAAAGACAAAGAAGATGTGGTGAGGGAGAGAGCTAGGACAGTACTGGGTGTGACATCTGGACAGCGGAAGGAAGACAAGGAGACTTGGTGGTGGAACAGAGATGTCCAGGAAAGCATCATGTGAAAGAGGTTAGAGGTTGGTTAGGAAGGAGAAAAGGACTTTTATCAATTGGCGGGACAAAGGGACAGAGCTGAAAAGGATCTGCAGCAGGTTAGATTGGTAAAAGATGCAGATGGTAATGTGCTGAGAAGTGAGGAGTGTGTTTTGAGGAGGTGGACAGAATATTTGTTGGACTTTGTTGGGTGTATTTGTCGTAACAGGTGAAGAATCCCCGAACTTAACTGCTAATGAGTTTTCACCTGTTAAAAAGGTTTGTGAAAAATAAGTGTAGTTGTTGGAATGTTAAGGATATTTGTCCCCAGCTGTTGGAATATTGCTTAAATGCAGAAATGATTATATTCACGACAGGGACAGACTCACTAAAAGGATGAAGTTTGACTAAATAAATTTCAGTCTGTGTGAACATAATCTCCAAACACATGGAGATGCAGAGTTCTTCACAGTTGCTGCTCCTCCTGTTGCTGACTTGAACATGAACATGATGACAGGGGGATTAAGGTTTACACCAGTTAGTTCAATGTGCACTAATGCAAAAAATAAACAAAAAAAAAAAAAAAAAAAACTGGGCTACTTTTTTTTCTTCAAATCATGAGCAAAGTGTGATATTTTTACGATGCATTCAACTGTTGGTGAAACAACTGAAGTTGAACTGAAATGCTGTTGGACCAAATCGTGCAGCCGCGACAAGGAAAAGGCCAATTAAATGCTTCATTTTTCCACATCTGCACCGTGTCCCTGTGTAATTACTGTATGAACACGAGGGGCGAAATGTCACCTGTCCTTGTGCATCTTTTCTTTCTGTCTCTCCTCATAATTTCGCACATCCCTTCTTTCCCTTCACGCCACCCCGTGAAGGTTATATCCCACCGTCCGTTTAATTTGTCAGTTGCACCACAAGTGTGGATATTTTATTGATATGCTGGATTGCTCAAGAATGCTAATCAATATTAAATTATGAATTTCCTATGAAAGGTCACAGGCTCTGTATGTGCAAAAGAACATAGTGTTCAGAATAATAGTAGTGCTATGTGACTAAAAAATTCCACAACAGGAGGTGAAGATTTGAGCACTGAGCTTCTGAACAGAGAATCCTTGTGTTGGGAAAGTGTCGTGACACGGACCCACAACAGGGGGCGTAAATGAACGGACAATGATAGAGTCAAAAATGAACACTTTTACTGTTGTGAATGAGCACAACCACAATACAACAGATTACAGAATGTAAGACAATAGTCAATCACAAAGGTGACGTGTGGGCAGGCTCGAGGATAGAAGACGTCTGTCCTGAGAAGAACCGGAACCACACGATTTCCTCCGCCACTGAACCTGGAGAATACTGGAGCCGCCAAGTCCCGAGTCCCCAGGTGGCCACCGTCTCCGAGCGTCGAATCTGGTACTGCTGGCGAAGAGCAGAAACAATCAAAGGTGGGTGTGTGCACACCCAGTAATAACAAATGGTGGGAATTCCACCTCCACCTCCATCCACATGTGCAGCTCCTGTCACAAAGCACTTATCTGCGGGGTGTGAAGCGAAGCTGTCGCCGGTCACGCCAATCTCCAGACATGCACTCCACAGAAAAACAGCTGCAAAAATGAGTTCAGACTAAACACAGTTAGTTACAACTGAGAATATTACCTCTACTGGTAGATGATATCTCGGCAACGAGGTGGAGATGAAGTCCGGTTTTTATGGAGGAGAATGAAGAAGTGTAGATGGGTGACAGCTGTCACCCCCGGCTGTGTCCGTGGCGGCAGCGCCCTCTTGAGCCTGAAGCCTGCACTCCAGGCAGGGCGCCATCTGGTGTGGTGGGCCAGCAGTACCTCCTCTTCTGGCGGCCCACACAAACACATTGGTTCAATTCACTTGGAGAATCAGCAGCAGATTGGAAAACACTATAGCAATGCAGGTCACCCCATGGCACACAACCACAAGAGGTCCCTGGGTTGCAGCCTAAATGAAAGGTTGTTGGTATGATTCCCATGTCTGTGTCTCACCCAAATCAATAAATCTCAAACTACTGCTGCTGTGCAAATATGCACATGCAGAGATTTTGTGCATTATTCTGAATACTTATACTCAGGCTTTAATGTCTGTTAAATTATTGCTTTTTATTATAATAACAATTATAATTATTGCTTACTTAATTATTGCTGAACTTTTTTGTGGGCCGTCCTTAAAGCGGCAGTAACACCCCTGAATCTGAAAAAACCCATCAGCACAATGAACAATGATCACACACAACAACAGGACGAGAGACGACGACCGAGATTTGTAAGAGTCCAGTTATCAGACAGAACACCCAGAGGCCGCCTTTAGGCGCCATCAACGGCCTTGTTCGTCCACTCTGGAGGGAGGAGGGGCCCGGGAGACAAGTATGTCCACTTTGTTATGAAGAAGGTGACAAGAATGATTTCATTTTTAACCCTTTCTGCGTAAATGCATTCAACCTCCCCACTGATCAGAACATGGTCGCTGCTTCATCACAAGGGAGGTGTTTGCTGCTGCATCACCGTGTGACGTGGTGGTGGCCGTATCACAGCGGGACGTGTTGGCTGCCGTAAAGCAGCAGGACAAAATTCCTGTTGCATCCCAGTGGGACGTATTGGCTTCCCCGCTTCACAGCGGGACGTGGCGGCGGCTGCTGCATCACAGCGGGGCGTGGCGGCGGCTGCTGCATCACAGCGGGGCGTGGCGGCGGCTGCTGCATCACAGTGGGACGTGGCCGCGGCTGCTGCATCACAGCGGGGCGTGGCCGCGGCTGCTGCATCACAGCGGGGCGTGGCCGCGGCTGCTGCATCAAGGCGGGGCATGGCCACGGCTGCTGCATCACAGCGGAACGTGGCCGCGGCTGCTGCATCAAGGCGGGGCGGGGCAGCGGCTGCTGCATCACAGCGGAACGTGGCCACGGCTGCTTCATCACAGCGGGACGTGGCAGCTGCTGCATCAGCGGGACGTGGCAGCTGCTGCATCAAGGCGGGGCGTGGCAGCTGCATCACAGCGGGACATGGCAGCTGCTGCATCACAGCGGGACGTGGCAGCTGCTGCATCAAGGCGGGGCGTGGTGGCGGCGGCTGCTGCTTCGTTAATCTCTCTCCAGGTTGTAACTTAAATGTGGCACAACTCTGTGGCTGCAATGTTTCACTCTGCATGAGTGGCTGGTTCCTTGCAGCGCTCTGTGTTTCCATTTCATCAAATTCTGGGCGCACACAACGTCGCTTAGGCTCTAATAAGTCCTGTGGAAGTTCTGCAACATAACAGAAATAAAATTCAGTGGTCATTTTCCAGCAATGCCTCTTAAAACATCATTAACAACATTCAGATATTTGCACAAGTTAAAATGACAACTTCAACTTGAAACAGCAATAGCAGAAACAAAAATTATATACATTTCTGATTTCTTTTGCTCAATCAGTCTTCAACTAAGAGCAGCTGTATTCTGCATTGAGGTCTGACTGTTATTGCCATTGTATCTTTGTGGCAGCTTAGAAAATTAATCTTTCAACAGATAAACTGAACAGAATATGAAAAAAGTCACGTTTTGTATTGTTTATGACCTTGTGAGTCATGCACTGCCAGTGTTGCCGGACTTTGAAAAGTTACTTTAGATTTACTTTTTAGCAGTGGTGGGGGCAGCTAACCAAAAAGTTAGCTTCGATAACCATTAATCAGATAACTGAAAAGTTATCTTTTATAACGATAACCGATAAACCTGCTAAAAAAAATTTATCTTTTACAGATAACCGATAACTATTAGTATATTTGGACGCGGCCACATCATTACGGATTATGGAAGTAAATCTGTGCCATCAGAGTTTGAATTTGAATTTCTAAGGTTGAATTTGTTTAGCATCAAAATATTTAGCCTCAAAAACTTTAACCTAAAATAAATTCAACCTCAAAAAATACAACCTAAAAAAAATTTAAATCTAAAAAAATTCAACCTCAAACGATAGAAAAGCAGGGAGACGCAATCGATGCCTGTGTCAATCATCCAACGTTCTTCTTTTGATTTTGTCTTGGTGTCACATGACCAATGGAGCAAAATGTGATAAATATGTCGCCGATCTTAGTTTTAAGTGATCAAAACAAAGACCTTTTAACATAAAAAAAATATTCACAGTAAAACCATCGTACCTTCATTCACAGGGGGACACCCAGCACTGAGCTCCTTTAGAGTAAAAAAAAAAAACTTATTAGACTTTCTGCACATTTTCTAATATCAAGCAGTGATAGTAAAATGCAGTGTGTGTGTGTTGTGTGTGAAGTGAATGTCAGCAGGGTGAACTCACTGTGTCACGTTGCTTCTGGACGGAGTCCATTTCTATGTGACGAGCCACTTTATAGTAGACTCCTTTCTCCTTCTTTGGTAAATCTTTCCACTGTGGACAGACAACACACTTAGCACACACCGAGACCCACACCTCATTTGTGTCATGAAATAAAGAGTGATGTCTTAATCTGTTTGAGCACCATGAATTAAACAATAATCATCAAAAGAGAACATGTGTGATTGTAAAAATAAAAGTCATTCTGCCCCGCAGTGGAGTTTGTAACACTCCTGCAGGAACAGACAGACTTACTCGTTGTCTTAAAATCTCCTCCAGCTTGTTGCTGTCATCCGTGATGTGCTTTGGGAAAGCAGCGAGGACAGCAGGCTTCTGCTTCAGACTGAACAGTGTGAAAGCACTGGGCGCCTTATTCACACCAGGACTGTGCACATCTCGCCTCTCCTCTGTCAGGTCAGACGTGCTGCAAGGTTCTCTCTTACGTTTGAGATTCTGAGGCGCGGCCTGGTGTCCGGACAGAACGCCAGAGGTCCCAGCCTGAGGTGGTTCACTGACAGGTGCTACTTCAGGTTCTGCAACATGAACAGGCATGTGTCAATCATTCCGCTTGATTTGATCATTCAACTTGATGCAACTGGACAACAAAAAGACTTCTTTTTTTTTCATCATAAAACAAGGACAACATGGAAACAAGAAAATGCACACAAAGACCTTCAGGTCAACTTATGTTTTCTTCCCAAAATTTCTGTCAGTCTTGCATTCAGTTTGAGGTTAGTTGGTAAAATCCATGATAATCCTGAGACGTTCGCTCCACTCAAACATTTAAGGTCAGCAGATCACTTTAAATGTTTGAAAAATCTGATCAGGATTTACAGAATGAGTAAATTCCAGTTACCCTCTGCAAACCATCATCAGTAACCAGAGGTGCATCTTCAGCCACAGACTGCTCCTTCCCAAGTGCAGGACCAACAGACAGAAAAACTCCTTTGTCCCTCAGGCCATCAGACTGTACAACTCCTCACTCCAGTGGAGGAGGAGTAACAGGAAGACGGGATGGGAAGGAGAGGAACAGCAGTCGACAGTAAACCAGTAGCGAGCAGTATTTCTGGTATTCATATTTGCAAATTGTTTTTTTTTTACTTTCACTTCTGATACTCTATGTGCTTCTTACCCTGTGTGCTGCTATACAATGCTGCTGGAACCTTGATTTCCCTGAGGGAGTCTTCCCAAGGGATTAATAAAGTTCTGTCAAATCTAATCAAAATGCTGTGGTGCGACTGAGTCTGATAGCTTTGGAACAAGAGGCAGGTCTTCCTGTCTGTCATTTTGACAGGTAAGTTGAATATTACCACGGCAGAAGTGGTGACCAAGTGGGTAGTGCACTTGTTTTCAGTGTTTAAGGTTCCAGGCTTAAACCCCACCCCTGCCACATTCCATGTAATGTGGTGTTGCGTTAGGAAGGGCGTCTGGTGTAAAACCTGAGCAAATTCAATATGCAGATCCACCTTGGTTCTGCTGTTGCAACCCTCCATGGCTCAGCAGATAGGCAAAATGTGCATTTTGTAACTAAAGCATGAAATTTAGAGCATAGTCAGTTCAGATGTGGAGGCATCCTGGAGCTGACCTGTCATGACCAACAGGGGTCAATGAAGAATTACACAGGGGTCAAAATTTTAAAATGCTCTAATCATATTGAAAAGTATACCATATTATTTGTCTGATCATAACGATTCCAAAAAGGTATAGTTTAGACTATCCTTGACTAAATGTTGTGGAGTTACAGGGTAAAAACAATGACAAAGGTCAGATTCAGTTTGTACAAGGGTCAAAAGTTGCACCAATTTTGGCAATAAAGTGATGCGAATTATTGGTTCAGCTAATAGGATTAATAAATGGAATAGTTTTGTCTGTGTTGAATGATTGGTCTGCAAAGTAAAGGTCAAACAAGGTTGATGTGCATTGGATTCTATGACATATATGTTTCCCCATAATATGATAACTAAGCATGACAGATTTTCACATGGTGTGGGAATGCCCAGGTGTTTCTATTTTTTGGAGTGTTATATGCAATAGCTTATCTATGTTACTTTCATGTAATATTCATTGTACACCACAGGTTTTACTACTTAATGACATGTCTCTCCTTGGCTTGCGGAAAGATCAGGAAAAAAATCTCCTTGCTGGTTTGACAGCTGCCAAAAAAATGATTGCTGGTAGATGGAAAAACCCCCATTGTCTTTCTCACCATCAATGGGTTCTAACTTTTATTGACATTGCTTATCTCGAATTGTCTACTGCAAGAATCCACAATGCCAAGGAGGAAACTATCAACCTGTGGAACCAAACTGTGTCTGACCTGGAAAAAGCCTTATTATAACACCTACTTGGGACCATGATGTGGCTCTCCTAATCTGAATTAATATTATATACACAGATGTACATTTGTCTACTCTCATCTTTTTGTTTCTCTTGCCCTGGACCGTTGAAAAATGTTGTTCCATTTTTCATCTAATTTTCAAATTTTATATATGTAAAAAATCAATAAACAGTTGATAACAAAAAAACTCCATAAACAGATTAAAACCCCATTAATGTGTTAAATTTTGTTTTGTTATTCACAATAAAACTCACTTACCTTCAGTGTTCGTGTAACATTTGTCTGTTCTTCAACCTCGTTGCACCCTGCACCAAAAACAAACACATTACACTTTCTGTGTGGTGTCAACAAAGAAATATAATCTTATCTTGTCTTGCACTTCTCTAATATTATTGCATTAATATTAGAATGTAACATGTGTGAGTTGAACACTACGTGATTGTCTTTGAATGTGCAGCTTGGATACATCTGGGAGTGGAGACGTATCTGTTTGTTTGCCTCATCGTGATATGTGGCTTGTTCCTCCTTGGTCATACTTTTCCACTGTGGACACACACCACACTGTCCATTAGTATGCACACACACATGCACATTTCTGTACACTGAGCAACATGAATGAGTTCTGTGCATTTTGCACTGTGTTAGACTGAATGTGTCACTTATGAATACTGACTTTGTCTCCCAGAATCTTCAGCACCGTGGCATTATCTATCACCTCATGTTGTGCCATGATAAGTTCTCTCCGCTCCCTCACAAACATCATGAAAGCGTTTGGCGGCTTCTTTACGTATGGCTTGTCATCATGTTTTGCGGGTTTGGATTTTCTACACATAAGAAATACAGAATACATGAAATGACAAACTGTCAGGACAGACGTCTCACTGAACCATAAAAATGAGCAGTTGGAGGCAATTATCTGATATAATACAAATCAATCCAATAAAAATAAAAGTGCATATTCATCAAAGCTGGCGGTAGTTCACGTACGGTGAGGCTGAAGGTGGCGTTGGTGTAGTTGGTGCCTGCAGTTGAGCCGTACAGGTGGGCTGCTCCACTGGGACATTGGAAACCTGCAAGAACACAGTAAGTGATTACAAACTGACATAGTGCTGCTTATCAACCAGGCACCATTAATACCCCGATCTGAGTTATAATAACTTTCAGTAAATCATATTTGTCATAAAGCTGTCTTCTGCTTGTCCTCTGGTGGCGGTCTACACCGGACCTGAACATGGTGTGTTGGGTTGGCTGAGCCCAGCCAACCCAACACACTTTTTTGGTAAAGAATTGGAAATCCTATTCTTTTACTTAGTTTTGGAGCGCCCTCATTTGGCGGGTAGTGGTAAATACATTGACAATCATCAGCCACTTTGAATGGTGACAATCTCCAAAAGGTATTGAAACCAGCTCCATTTAATAATAATAATAAAGTGGTTATTAATAAGGTGTTTGGGGGAGGAGCTGTGTATTTCACCATCACCACCAACAGTGTTATATTCATTTGTAACGCATTAGTGTAATCACATTACATTTGTTTGTAACGCAGTGATGTAACGTGTTACTGCTCTAAATTCGGTAATCACACTACAGTTCCGAAGACCGCTTGCCTCATTGAATTTCCTTGAATGCAGCACAAAGATGCAGTGTGATACTTTATTTGTTATTGTTAGTGACTGTAGCTGAGATGGTTCTGGTGAGTTTTATCTGTTTTAAGGGCAGTAAAATCCCACTAATACTAGTGTGTGTGTGTGTGTGTGTGTGTGTGTGTGTGTGTGTGTGTGTGTGTGTGTGTGTGTGTGTGTGGTGTGTGTGTGTGTGTGTGTGTGTGTTGTGTGTGTGTGTGTGTGTGTGTGTGTGTCTCCTCTACTTGCAAACAGACTTACCTGGCTCTGGTTGTATTTGTCTAGAGGGAATGTAATCAGTGACAGAAATTCTTCCTCCGTCTGTCAAAGTTTGTTCTGGGTTGAGTTGTTTTTGTCCGTTCAGTTCAGAAGACGCCTGCAACTTGACGCTTTCGTGCTGATAAGTAGATAATTTAAAAAAAAAAATCATCAATCAAATTGCTATTTTACATTGTACATAGTGTTTATCGACATTTAAGAGATTACAGTTTCACACAGAAATTAGAAGTGCCTTGAAAGTCATCCCAAAAGCAGGTTTAAATGTTGGTAGTCCAACTCTTTATCCTACTGTACCTGCTTGACATTTTAGACACTGAGGTTAATCTGAATAGCAGTTTAAAAACTAATCTATGCTAGATCATCGTCTTCTGATGAGAGTGTTTTCTCTATATTCTATCATAGTTTACGTCCTTGCCTGTACCTTTGCCTGTGTTGGGGGATTCAGTTTCTTATCCTGCAGGCCCAGGCGTGACACCAACGTACGCAAAAATACTGAACTGTGAAAAGACATGTGCAAAAAGTATGTCTTGGTCAATCTTCTAGAAACTTTGCCAAAAGTGGACATATTATAGTCCTTCATCACATTTTTTACACTCACGACAGGAGCTTTTTGCACCAGATTTATCATTAGTGACTAGCTGATATGATATTGATAACTATATGAGTACAAGGGTTAGGGTTAGCTAACCCTTCCTCCCCATCCAAGACATGCGGGTTAGGTGGAATTGGAATCTTTAAATTGTCCGTAGTGTGTGTGTGGGTGTGTCTGTGTTTGTTTGTCTGTTTGTGGCCCTGCGACAGACTGGCGTCCTGTCCTTGGGTGTACCCCGCCTCGCGCTCTATGGCTGCTGGGATGGCTCCAGCACCCCGTGACCCTTAAATGGACTAAGCGGTAGAAGATGAATGAATGAATGAAGAATCCTAATGATCACCATCCACATTCACTACTTGCAAACGGTTACCCTGGTCTTGCTTGGGTCTGTGTGGTGGGGGCGAAAGCAAAGACGGAAAATCTTTTTTCTGCTTTGACGCTAGCTCTTCTTCAGACGAAAGCAGTACATTTAGAAATTCCTCCAGATTCTCATGCATCTTCTGGCTTGATTTTGTCTTGTGCCGTCAGTGAGGGATCATACTGCTGTATTTTGCTTGTTGTCATGTCTGCTGCTTGGATCTGGGATGGGTGATAAAGATATGGTCATTTATCAGATTAGCCTGATGTCTACATACCTGTGGACACCACCACCACCAACTCCTGATGTAGATGTGTCAACGTGCTCACCTCCCAGAAGCTGAGCTTCCATGGGTCATGAAACATCTAGTCGTTCTAGTTCTAACAGGAAATTGTCACTGGTGCTGGTCAAGCCTTCTTCTGGGTTTGACATTTTTCCAAGTTGATCTCTGTGAAGACTGAGACCTGAAGAGTGGAGAACAACACAGTTAGTTATTTGACATTGGTTGGTTACTTATAGTGCCCTTAAAGCAAGGGGATAGCATTAATGCCTCCAGCTAACATACCAGTATCTACATATAGTTTAGGATGTTGTGCATCCCTGGGAACAATTACTTTGGATCTTAAACAAACTGTTTGAGAAATATGGCTTTAGGAAAAGAAAGTGGTTTTGTGGCACAACTTGCCCCCGGTACGGTGTAAGTTGTGCCAATAGAGAGAATACACTGGGGTAAATTGTGCTATTGATAATTGAAGTAAAAAAAAGATCATTTTAATCTCACAAATAATGCTATATAAAAGCAATTCAAATTCAATACAAAGTACTTATTTAATGTTTAAAGTTTTAGCAACACCAAAGGCCACTTTTCTATAACAAGGCCTATACTGTCACATGAACCACATGAATTTGGACTAAAAGCTGTTTTCTTTGCAGGAGCTCATGAAATGCTGCAACTCAAAGAAGTTCTGAACTGACTGAAAGACGTTTCACGTGTAGAAAACAACAGAATTTGACGTCACTGTTAAAATCAGGCAGATTACTGTCCATTTTGCCAGTGTGTGTCTGAAACTAAGTTAAATGTTAATCTGTCACAAATCCATCTCGTCCCTGATGACAGTGTCTGTGTCTGTCACAGTGTCCAACCTTGCCTGGACCTCTGCTTGTTTTGGAGGATGTAGAAGAAGAGGTTCTTATTTAACATGGGCAGTCAACAAAAGCCCTTATCTTATTTCCACAGTGCAGGTCTCTCACTCCTCCCCAGCACATCTCTTCAAAGTGCCAGTCGGGAGCTTGGCTGTAATCGAGAGGCGAACTGTGAGCGCTGGCATCCCAGTCCAACGTGGAAACCATTGCGCCACAACCACCTCCCGATGATGATGTGTCCATGTGCTCACCTGTGCAGACTGCATACACGTAGATTTTTTTTTTCCAGACAACATATAAAATTACCTGAAGATGTGCAGTTAAATTTTCCAAAGCAAAATTATCATTCTGCCTGTCTTTCTTAATGAAAAAAAATATAAAAAATTTCTTATATTATCCATGAAGCATTTACAGAAACAACCAAATAATAAAAGTCAACATGATTACTGTTGTGTTGCATCATAACTTGTACTTACTGCAATCTGTTAATTTCAGGTGGTGACGAAAATATGAATTTGGACTAAAAGCTGTTTTCTTTGCAGGAGCTCTCATGAAATTCTGCAACTCGAAGAAGTTCTGAACTGACTGAAAGAGGTTTCACATGTCACCATTTACACTTTGTCATCTTTAGGGCTTTATGACAAAGCTTGCTTTAATGATCTCCCTGCAATGGGCTGAAAAACGTATCACACGTGACGTCATCATTTACTTTGCTTTATACAGCCTTCTGGTCTTTATGACAAAGCTTGTTTACCGTTGCCCAGGCAACAGCAGCTCTTTGTCAGCGTCTCCACAGACATTATATTCTTTATGAGTCTAAATGAACAAGAGCATTTAAAATTAACAGAACTTCAGAACAAATTAGATGATATACAAAGTCAAAGTTGAAGGAGCTTTTATAAGATCATGACAAAAATGGTTAGAGCAAGGAGAACAAATGACAGCTTACTTCTTTAAACTTGAAAAGTCGCAGGCAAAATTTAACTCAGTCTTTGAACTAAAAATAAATGGAACGGTTACAAATGATAAAAAGGACATATCAAAATTCTGTTATAAATTTTATTCTGAATTATACAAAACTAAATTTAGTAAGGATGCAATGTTTACTTTCTGTAATTATTTAACCAGTCTTGATATAATTAGTGAAGAGGACCAATCAACTTCTGATTCTTTAATTACTGTACAAGAAGTAGCAGATGGTATTTGTCATTTAAAATATAATAAATCACCTGGCAACGATGGAATTACGTTAGAATTTTATAAACTATTTTAAGAATTATTAGCTCCATTTCTAAATAAGGTTTATGTAGAAAGTATTATAAATATGACTCTTCCTGCCAGTATGACTCAAAGTGTCATTTCCTTAATACCTAAACCTCAAAAAGATACTCTTGTAATAGACAACTGGAGACCAATCAGTCTGCTAAACAACGATTACAAGATTTTTACAACGTTAGCCAAAAGATTGAGAGTACACAGTTATAGATGAAAATCAATCAGGGTTTATGAAAAACGATGCATCACAAAAAACATAAGACTGATTTTTGACTTAATAGATTATTCCGATTTGGTTAATGATGATAGTTTTATTTTATTTCTTGACTTCTTTAAGGCATTCGATACTGTCGAGCACCCATTCATGTTTTACTGTCTTGAAAAGTTAGGTTTTGGAGGATACTTTTGTGATGCTGTTAAAACACTCTATGCAAATGGGAATAGCTCTGTTAAATTAAGTAATGGCACTACCACTAGATCTCTCTTGAAAGGGGGATAAGAGAAGGATGCCCTGTCTCTGCTTATCTCTTCCGTTTAGTTGCACAGGTTTTTGTCGTTATATAAAAACAAGCACTATTGATGGCATTTCTATTGCTGGAGAAAATGTTCTAATAAGTCAGCTAGCAGATGACACTGCACTATTTTAAGAAATTATTTACAAGTCCCAAAACCACTACAAAATATTGACATTTTTTCAAAAGCCTCAGGTCTATGTTTAAACTTAAAAAAATGTGAATTATTTCCCCTCAAAAAATGTAATGTGACCCATTTAGATAATATTGCAATAAAGGAAAATGTAACTTATTTAGGAGTACATAATCAAAGACCAGCAAGAAAGAGAATCTATCAATTTTAACCCTATGATTAAAAAACAGAAAATAAGTTTAATCGCTGGCTACAAAGAGATTTGTCATTAAAAGGTCGCAGTCTTTTAGCCAAGGCTGAAGGTATGTCTAGGCTTGTTTACGTTGCATCCTCACTTTCTTCATCACGTAAAAATAACAAAGCTATATGATCTCTTTTTCAGTGGTAACTGCTGTGAAACCTCATGTCATTTCCTACTGGAGTCAATTTGCTTGCAATGTTAATTGGAAAATTTTTTTGGCATTACCTCATAAATATTTCATAACAAACAAAACTAAAGAAATCTCTTTCAAAATTATTCACAAATTCTACCCTGCAAAACATTTCTCGAGCAGATTTTAAAAAGATATATACATATTGTTCATTTTGTTCCTTTCTCCCAGAAACTGTACCACCATCTTTTTTGGCATTGCTCATTTACCAATAACTTTTGGAAGGACATTACCCATTTCATAACAACCCAGTTTTATAAAAACTTTAGAATATTTTATTAACATTTTTTTTTTTTTTTTTTTTTTTTTTTGGCAAAAGACAACAGAAAATGAAGTTTATATTATTACTCTACTCATTATTATGGCAAAGTTTTACATACACAAATGTAAATTCTCAAACAAAAAAAAACATATTCTCTGTCTTTTATAAGGACTTTGAAATTTATATGAATAGCATTGAACCCTGTACAAATACAAAGGCTATAAAAACATTGTCAGCATGGAAACACTGTATGAACTGTACCCATGGAGCTGTATACAGCTCCATGACTGTACCTAACTTGTCAGTTTATTTTATTTTTATTTATTTATTTTTATCATTGTTACCCCCTGGCAAATGTTTGTTCAGTTTTCTAAATACACTGTGTTGTGCAACTTCTCAATCAAAAAAAAAGAAAAGTTACAAATGTAAAGAAGGTGTGAAGCGAAAATAAACAATTTTGGCGAACACAAAAATTTGCTGACGCCTTCTCCATAAGGAACTTTTTTTACATTATTTTTCTTCTGTATCTGTTTGTCCTTGTGTTTTGTTCGTTTGTTTGCTGTTGTATTTGTTGCAATAAAGTTTTGAGGAAAAAAACACTTTTACAATCGCGAATATATATATACTTTATGAGTGGCTCAGTGTTACGGTTTCCTTTGTGTGTCCTCCCCTTTGGATGGAAAATGAGGCCCATCGGCCAGTCATCAGCGGCGAGTTACTCCATTTCATTGGCTGGAGCGCTTTATAGTGAATGCTTTTGATTGGCTCGCACAGATACATGCTATTTATAGCACTGGCTGGTTCCCTCCATTCACTGTTGCCAGATGTACGATAATTATCGTATTTGTACGATAGTTTTGCGCTCTGTACGATGTACGATCAATAATGGGAAAAAATCCAAAATGTACGAAAATTTCAGTTGGTTGCCCAAACACGCATCTCTCTCTGACACCCAAGAATCATTTCGCAGGCATTGCACTCAGGCGGCATCAAAGACACACCACACACAGGGCTGCTGCTAGCTTTGGCCGGCCCGGGACAAAGTAATTTGAAAGCCCACCCCCTCTCCATACAAAGTAATGAGTTCCCAATCTCTGCCCTGCCCCTCCCTCCCTGGGCTCGAGAAAACTGACCTGTAATGTAGACTGTTTTAGCTGCACATGCGCACATACGTAGCTTAGCCCACCCCGTCACCATCACTACACACACACAACTTTTGAGCCTAGCAGCTAGTCTGGTAATTAACACGTTTGTGGCCCTTCACAGAAAAAAAAAAATCTTTCTAGTCTGGTAGTGCATTTGCTTGTGCATTTGCGTTCTTTTTGTGCCATAGTTTCCCCATTACTATAGGGCTATTGTGAATTACTGTTTTAAAATGTGACATAAAATTCTTTGGAAATTTAAAAAAACGCTAAAATGGCTACATTGTATGCGTTTTGTGTACGATAATTTCTCCCAAAATACGAGAGGTTTTGGTACGATAGTTGCATATTTCCTATCTGGCAACACTGCCTCCATTTCCTTTGGAGGAATTGTTTACGTTACTCGTGCTCATGTTTTATGGGTGTTTTTTTTTTGTTTTGTTTTTTTTTTACCACATGTTAGGATGCAGAAAACAGCAGAATTTTGCAAAATTGAAGCAGAACATCTAAAATAAATAAATAAATGTCCTCACTTCCTGCATGTGACGTCCCTGTTAAAATCAGGCAGATTACTGCCTGTTTTGCCAGTGTGTGTCTGAATCTTTACCTGTCCTTGTGGAGAAGGCTGGAACCAGCCGGTTCAGGAGCTTTCTTTCTCCACGAGCTCATCGAGTTAGCATCACAGTAGCAATCCGTTCCAATCCATGCCTTCAAGTCCACAAATTCAGCTTCATCTGTATACTGTTCAACTCCATTCAACTGTATAGGTGCTTGTGTAAATGTTGTTTTTATCATACACTTAAGAATATTCATGTTCTGAGTTTATAAAAAACTTGTTCTGTAAAATAGTTCTTTTACTATTGTGATCAAAAACACTGACTCTCAATTCTGAGGCTGTTCTGTAAATAGTTTTCAAATAAACAGTAAATATAGCAACTTCTGGTCAATCCATATCAATTTCAGACTTAAAATAATGTACTGATTTAAGCCCCAGCCATTTCGGTTTAAACTACGCCCACTTCCGGTTTAGGCCCCGCCCACTACGAGTACAGATACAGATAATTTAGATGGTTGAACAGATACAGATACAGATAGTGGTGTTCTCACTCATCCCTAGTGGAGAGTGTACCCAAGCATGAAAGAGTGGTAATAGGGTGGACTTCAGTGGGCATGATGGTGGAGGGAACAGAGGTGATCAGGAAGTAATGGGTACATATGGTATCAAGGACAGGAATGTGGAAGGGCAGATGGTAACTGATTTTGCAAAAAGAATGGAAATGGCTGTAGTGAATACCTACTTTAAGAAAAGAGAGGAGCACAGGGTGACAGGTAAGAGTGGAGGAAGGTGGACTACATTCTTTGTAGGAGGGAAGCAATTTGTAAAAGTACTGCAGATGTGGTGAGGGAGCTAAAAGAAATCACAGACTGTAAGGTGGTAGCAGGAGAGAATGTCACTAGACAGCATAGGATGGTTGTTTGTAGGATGACTTTAAGGTAAAGAAGAAGAAGAGAGTGAAAGCTCAACCAAGGATCAGATGGTGGAAGCTGAAGGAGGAAGACTGTTGTGTGAAATTTAGCAAGCAGGTGAGAGCAGCACTAGTTGGAGGGGAAGCAATTTTGGACAATTGGAAGAGTACTGCAGATGTGGTGAGGGAGACAGCTAGGGCAGTACTGGGTATGACATGTGGACAGTGGAAGGAAGACAAGGAGACTTGGTGGTGGAATGAAGAGGTCCCGGAAAGCATAAGGAGAAAGAGGTTGGCGAAAAAGTTTTGGGATAGTCGGAGAGATGAAGAAAGTAGACAGGAGTACAAGGAGATGCAGCGTAAGGCGAGAAGAGAAGTGGCAAAAGCAAAGGAAAAGGCATATTGCGAGCTGTACAAGAAGTTGAATAGTATGAAAGGAGAAAAGGACGTGTACCGATTGGTAAGATAAAGGGACAGAGCTGGAAAGGATGTAGCAGGTTAGGGTGGTAAAAGATGCACATGGTAATGTGCTGACAAGTGAGGAGTGTGTGCTGAGAAGGTGGAGGGAATATTTCGAAGAGTTGATGAATAAAGAAAATGAGCAAGAGAAAAGGCTGGATGATGTGGTGAGAGTAAATCAGGAAGTAAAAGAGATTAGCAAGGAAGAAGTGAGGGCTGCTATGAAGATGAAGAGTGGAAAGGCAGTTGGTCCAGATGACATTCCAATGGAGGCATGGAAATGTCTAGGAGAGATGGCAGTAGAGTTTCTAACCAGATTGTTTAATAAAATCTTGGAGTAGAAGTGGTGAAAGTAGATGAGTTTAAATATTTGGGGTCAACTGTTCAAAGTAATGGAGAGTGTGGTAGAGAGGTGAAGAAGAGAGTGCAGGCAGGGTGGAGTGGGTGGAGAAAGGTGGCAGGAGTGATTTGTGACCGAAGAATATCAGCAAGAGTGAAGGGGAAAGTTTACAAAACAGTAGTGAGACCAGCTATGTTGTATGGTTTAGAGACAGTGGCACTAACAAAAAGACAGGAGGCAGAGCTGGAGGTGGCAGAGCTGAAGATGTTGAGATTCTCTTTGGGAGTGACAAGAATGGACAAGATTAGGAATGAACATATCAGAGGGACAGCTCAGGTGGGACGGTTTGGAGACAAAGTCAGAGGCGAGATTGAGATGGTTTGGACATGTGCAGAGGAGGGACCCAGGGTATATAGGGAGAAGGATGCTGAGGATGGAGCCACCAGGTAGGAGGAGAAGAGGGAGACCAAAGAGGAGGTTCATGGATGTGCTGAGAGAGGACATGCAGGTGGTTGGTGTGACAGAGGAAGATACAGAGGACAGGGTGAGATGGAAACGATTGATCTGCTATGGCGACCCCTAACGGGAACAGCCGAAAGACAAAGAAGATGTGGTGAGGGAGAGAGCTAGGACAGTACTGGGTGTGACATCTGGACAGCGGAAGGAAGACAAGGAGACTTGGTGGTGGAACAGAGATGTCCAGGAAAGCATCATGTGAAAGAGGTTAGAGGTTGGTTAGGAAGGAGAAAAGGACTTTTATCAATTGGCGGGACAAAGGGACAGAGCTGAAAAGGATCTGCAGCAGGTTAGATTGGTAAAAGATGCAGATGGTAATGTGCTGAGAAGTGAGGAGTGTTTTTGAGGAGGTGGACAGAATATTTGTTGGACTTTGTTGGGTGTATTTGTCGTAACAGGTGAAGAATCCCCGAACTTAACTGCTAATGAGTTTTCACCTGTTAAAAAGGTTTGTGAAAAATAAGTGTAGTTGTTGGAATGTTAAGGATATTTGTCCCCAGCTGTTGGAATATTGCTTAAATGCAGAAATGATTATATTCACGACAGGGACAGACTCACTAAAAGGATGAAGTTTGACTAAATAAATTTCAGTCTGTGTGAACATAATCTCCAAACACATGGAGATGCAGAGTTCTTCACAGTTGCTGCTCCTCCTGTTGCTGACTTGAACATGAACATGATGACAGGGGGATTAAGGTTTACACCAGTTAGTTCAATGTGCACTAATGCAAAAAATAAACAAAGCAAAAAAAAAAAAAAAAAACTGGGCTACTTTTTTTTTCTTCAAATCATGAGCAAAGTGTGATATTTTTACGATGCATTCAACTGTTGGTGAAACAACTGAAGTTGAACTGAAATGCTGTTGGACCAAATCGTGCAGCCGCGACAAGGAAAAGGCCAATTAAATGCTTCATTTTTCCACATCTGCACCGTGTCCCTGTGTAATTACTGTATGAACACGAGGGGCGAAATGTCACCTGTCCTTGTGCATCTTTTCTTTCTGTCTCTCCTCCTCATAATTTCGCACATCCCTTCTTTCCCTTCACGCCACCCCGTGAAGGTTATATCCCACCGTCCGTTTAATTTGTCAGTTGCACCACAAGTGTGGATATTTTATTGATATGCTGGATTGCTCAAGAATGCTAATCAATATTAAATTATGAATTTCCTATGAAAGGTCACAGGCTCTGTATGTGCAAAAGAACATAGTGTTCAGAATAATAGTAGTGCTATGTGACTAAAAAATTCCACAACAGGAGGTGAAGATTTGAGCACTGAGCTTCTGAACAGAGAATCCTTGTGTTGGGAAAGTGTCGTGACACGGACCCACAACAGGGGGCGTAAATGAACGGACAATGATAGAGTCAAAAATGAACACTTTTACTGTTGTGAATGAGCACAACCACAATACAACAGATTACAGAATGTAAGACAATAGTCAATCACAAAGGTGACGTGTGGGCAGGCTCGAGGATAGAAGACGTCTGTCCTGAGAAGAACCGGAACCACACGATTTCCTCCGCCACTGAACCTGGAGAATACTGGAGCCGCCAAGTCCCGAGTCCCCAGGTGGCCACCGTCTCCGAGCGTCGAATCTGGTACTGCTGGCGAAGAGCAGAAACAATCAAAGGTGGGTGTGTGCACACCCAGTAATAACAAATGGTGGGAATTCCACCTCCACCTCTCATCCACATGTGCAGCTCCTGTCACAAAGCACTTATCTGGCGGGGGTGAAGCGAAGCTGTCGCCGGTCACGCCAATCTCCAGACAATACACTCCACAGGAAAAACAGCTGCAAAAATGAGTTCAGACTAAACACAGTTAGTTACATGGCTGAGAATATTACCTCTACTGGTAGATGATATCTCGGCAACGAGGTGGAGATGAAGTCCGGTTTTTATGGAGGAGAATGAAGAAGTGTAGATGGGTGACAGCTGTCACCCCCGGCTGTGTCCGTGGCGGCAGCGCCCTCTTGAGCCTGAAGCCTGCACTCCAGGCAGGGCGCCATCTGGTGGTGGTGGGCCAGCAGTACCTCCTCTTCTGGCGGCCCACACAAACACATTGGTTCAATTCACTTGGAGAATCAGCAGCAGATGGAAAACACTATAGCAATGCAGGTCACCCCATGGCACACAACCACAAGAGGTCCCTGGGTTGCAGCCTAAATGAAAGGTTGTTGGTATGATTCCCATGTCTGTGTCTCACCCAAATCAATAAATCTCAAACTACTGCTGCTGTGCAAATATGCACATGCAGAGATTTTGTGCATTATTCTGAATACTTATACTCAGGCTTTAATGTCTGTTAAATTATTGCTTTTTATTATAATAACAATTATAATTATTGCTTACTTAATTATTGCTGAACTTTTTTGTGGGCCGTCCTTAAAGCGGCAGTAACACCCCTGAATCTGAAAAAACCCATCAGCACAATGAACAATGATCACACACAACAACAGGACGAGAGACGACGACCGAGATTTGTAAGAGTCCAGTTATCAGACAGAACACCCAGAGGCCGCCTTTAGGCGCCATCAACGGCCTTGTTCGTCCACTCTGGAGGGAGGAGGGGCCCGGGAGACAAGTATGTCCACTTTGTTATGAAGAAGGTGACAAGAATGATTTTATTTTTAACCCTTTCTGCGTAAATGCATTCAACCTCCCCACTGATCAGAACATGGTCGCTGCTTCATCACAAGGGAGGTGTTTGCTGCTGCATCACCGTGTGACGTGGTGGTGGCCGTATCACAGCGGGACGTGTTGGCTGCCGTAAAGCAGCAGGACAAAATTCCTGTTGCATCCCAGTGGGACGTATTGGCTTCCGCTTCACAGCGGGCGTGGCGGCGGCTGCTGCATCACAGCGGGGCGTGGCCGCGGCTGCTGCATCACAGCGGGACGTGGCGGCTGCTGCATCACAGCGGGACGTGGCGGCTGCTGCATCACAGCGGGGCGTGGCCGCGGCTGCTGCATCACAGCGGGACGTGGCGGCTGCTGCATCACAGCGGGGCGTGGCCGCGGCTGCTGCATCAAGGCGGGCGTGGCCACGGCTGCTGCATCACAGCGGAACGTGGCCGCGGCTGCTTCCATCGGCGGGGTGGGGCAGCGGCTGCTGCATCACAGCGGGACGTGGCAGCTGCTGCTGCATCACAGCGGGACGTGGCAGCTGCTGCATCAAGCGGGGCGTGTGGCGGCGGCTGCTGCTCTCGTTAATCTCTCTCCAGGTTGTAACTTAAATGTGGCACAACTCTGTGGCTGCAATGTTTCACTCTGCATGAGTGGCTGGTTCCTTGCAGCGCTCTGTGTTTCCATTTCATCAAATTCTGGGCGCACACAACGTCGCTTAGGCTCTAATAAGTCCTGTGGAAGTTCTGCAACATAACAGAAATAAAATTCAGTGGTCATTTTCCAGCAATGCCTCTTAAAACATCATTAAACAACATTCAGATATTTGCACAAGTTAAAATGACAACTTCAACTTGAAACAACAATAGCAGAAACAAAAATTATATACATTTCTGATTTCTTTTGCTCAATCAGTCTTCAACTAAGAGCAGCTGTATTCTGCATTGAGGTCTGACTGTTATTGCCATTGTATCTTTGCGGCAGCTTAGAAAATTAATCTTTCAACAGATAAACTGAACAGAATATGAAAAAAGTCACGTTTTGTATTGTTTATGACCTTGTGAGTCATGCACTGCCAGTGTTGCCGGAGTTACTTGAAAAGTTACTTTATGAGTTACTTTTTAGCAGTGGTGGGGGCAGCTAACCAAAAAGTTAGCTTCGATAACCATTAATCAGATAACTGAAAAGTTATCTTTTATAACGATAAACCGATAAACTGCTAAAAAATTTATCTTTATTACAGATAACCGATAACTATTAGTACTGATTTGGACGCGGCCACATCAGATTACACTGTCGGATTCTGATAAACCAGTTAAACTTTAAGCGTCGCAGGGGCTGCTGGGTAAATTCAAGGATCAAAAACACAAAGAACACACAAAAAATGAATGAATTAAAAAAAAAACACTGTCATGATCTTTCAAAAGCAGTAAAACACAGTATTAGAAGTCACAGTTTATCTCGGTATTAGATACACCGTCATTTACGAGCTAAAAGCTGCTGCTTTTTTTCCACACAGTTTGAACCCTGAGGCTTAAACAACCAAAATACATCCATTAATGTATTGATTGGCAGAGTAAAATACATGTAGTAAATATTTCTTACCCGTTTGTTTCAGTGGGATTCATCTGAATAAATAATCCACATAAAGCGTCCTTTTTTTTTAATGCAAAACAATGTCTAAACATGAAGAATAGTCCCACCCTCTGTACACCAAGCTGCGCCATGAGAGCTCCTCTCCCTCACCGAGTCTTGGCAATTAAATTACAGCCACAAAGAAATAAAATGAAATAATGTTAAAATTAGTCTGTTTTGTTTTGGTGTCGAGTGGACAAGTCACTGTCACGTCCAAAGTGAACCTGAACTACACTACCCACAATGTTCCCTGCGTCGATCGCCCAATCACGTTTTGCGCTTAATGATGACATCATTAGCAAGTGACAGGCAACCAGTCTGCTTTGTGGCTATAAACACACAACAAACGGACTTAAATGTTTGATTTTATGGTTTACAAGCGTTTTTATCTGTTAAAATTTACCAGCAAAAAAAAAAAAAAATTGTTATCGGACTGAAAGTTATCGGAACGAAATTTATCGGAAGATAATTGGCCCAAGATGGTTTTAAACTTTATCTGAAAAGCTAATCCGATAGCAAAAACATTAGCTTCGATAATTATCTGCTATCGGATTATCTGAACTGTGCCCACCACTGCTTTTTAGTTACTTTATACAGTTACTTTATTAGCAGCTGCTGACAACTTCTAACTATTAAGTAATGTAACTAGTAATCTAACTTGGTTACTCTTAAGTAATCAGCAAAGTAACTAATAGCTACTTTTCTGAGTACTCAATCAACCAAGTTAGATTACTAGTTAGTTTATTAGTTAGATTCAGCACCTGCTGACAAGTTGTCTGCAGCTGCTAATGAAGTAACTAAAATGTCACTTTTCAAAGTAACTGTGGCAACATTGTGCACTGCAGGAAAAATGCTGGTGTTTGGTTATTATTATGGCAAATACGATGAAGTGTGATCAGTTTTTACTGTTTCATCAAGTCCATAGTCTTACAGACTTCATATGGAAGTAAATCTGTGCCATCAGAGTTTGAATTTGAATTTCTAAGGTTGAATTTGTTTAGCATCAAAATATTTAGCCTCAAAAACTTTAACCTAAAAAATTCAACCTCAAAAAATACAACCTAAAAAAAATTTAAATCTAAAAAAATTCAACCTCAAACGATAGAAAAGCAGGGAGACGCAATCGATGCCTGTGTCAATCATCCAACGTTCTTCTTTTGATTTTGTCTTGGTGTCACATGACCAATGGAGCAAAATGTGATAAATATGTCGCCGATCTTAGTTTTAAGTGATCAAAACAAAGACCTTTTAACATAAAAAAAAATTCACAGTAAAACCATCGTACCTTCATTCACAGGGGGACACCCAGCACTGAGCTCCTTTAGAGTAAAAAAAAAAAACTTATTAGACTTTCTGCACATTTTCTAATATCAAGCAGTGATAGTAAAATGCAGTGTGTGTGTGTGTGTGTGTGAAGTGAATGTCAGCAGGGTGAACTCACTGTGTCACGTTGCTTCTGGACGGAGTCCATTTCTATGTGACGAGCCACTTTATAGTAGACTCCTTTCTCCTTCTTTGGTAAATCTTTCCACTGTGGACAGACAACACACTTAGCACACACCGAGACCCACACCTCATTTGTGTCATGAAATAAAGAGTGATGTCTTAATCTGTTTGAGCACCATGAATTAAACAATAATCATCAAAAGAGAACATGTGTGATTGTAAAAATAAAAGTCATTCTGCCCCGCAGTGGAGTTTGTAACACTCCTGCAGGAACAGACAGACTTACTCGTTGTCTTAAAATCTCCTCCAGCTTGTTGCTGTCATCCGTGATGTGCTTTGGGAAAGCAGCGAGGACAGCAGGCTTCTGCTTCAGACTGAACAGTGTGAAAGCACTGGGCGCCTTATTCACACCAGGACTGTGCACATCTCGCCTCTCCTCTGTCAGGTCAGACGTGCTGCAAGGTTCTCTCTTACGTTTGAGATTCTGAGGCGCGGCCTGGTGTCCGGACAGAACGCCAGAGGTCCCAGCCTGAGGTGGTTCACTGACAGGTGCTACTTCAGGTTCTGCAACATGAACAGGCATGTGTCAATCATTCCGCTTGATTTGATCATTCAACTTGATGCAACTGGACAACAAAAAGACTTCTTTTTTTTTCATCATAAAACAAGGACAACATGGAAACAAGAAAATGCACACAAAGACCTTCAGGTCAACTTATGTTTTCTTCCCAAAATTTCTGTCAGTCTTGCATTCAGTTTGAGGTTAGTTGGTAAAATCCATGATAATCCTGAGACGTTCGCTCCACTCAAACATTTAAGGTCAGCAGATCACTTTAAATGTTTGAAAAATCTGATCAGGATTTACAGAATGAGTAAATTCCAGTTACCCTCTGCAAACCATCATCAGTAACCAGAGGTGCATCTTCAGCCACAGACTGCTCCTTCCCAAGTGCAGGACCAACAGACAGAAAAACTCCTTTGTCCCTCAGGCCATCAGACTGTACAACTCCTCACTCCAGTGGAGGAGGAGTAACAGGAAGACGGGATGGGAAGGAGAGGAACAGCAGTCGACAGTAAACCAGTAGCGAGCAGTATTTCTGGTATTCATATTTGCAAATTGTTTTTTTTTTACTTTCACTTCTGATACTCTATGTGCTTCTTACCCTGTGTGCTGCTATACAATGCTGCTGGAACCTTGATTTCCCTGAGGGAGTCTTCCCAAGGGATTAATAAAGTTCTGTCAAATCTAATCAAAATGCTGTGGTGCGACTGAGTCTGATAGCTTTGGAACAAGAGGCAGGTCTTCCTGTCTGTCATTTTGACAGGTAAGTTGAATATTACCACGGCAGAAGTGGTGACCAAGTGGGTAGTGCACTTGTTTTCAGTGTTTAAGGTTCCAGGCTTAAACCCCACCCCTGCCACATTCCATGTAATGTGGTGTTGCGTTAGGAAGGGCGTCTGGTGTAAAACCTGAGCAAATTCAATATGCAGATCCACCTTGGTTCTGCTGTTGCAACCCTCCATGGCTCAGCAGATAGGCAAAATGTGCATTTTGTAACTAAAGCATGAAATTTAGAGCACATAGTCAGTTCAGATGTGGAGGCATCCTGGAGCTGACCTGTCATGACCAACAGGGGTCAATGAAGAATTACACAGGGGTCAAAATTTTAAAATGCTCTAATCATATTGAAAAGTATACCATATTATTTGTCTGATCATAACGATTCCAAAAAGGTATAGTTTAGACTATCCTTGACTAAATGTTGTGGAGTTACAGGGTAAAAACAATGACAAAGGTCAGATTCAGTTTGTACAAGGGTCAAAAGTTGCACCAATTTTGGCAATAAAGTGATGCGAATTATTGGTTCAGCTAATAGGATTAATAAATGGAATAGTTTTGTCTGTGTTGAATGATTGGTCTGCAAAGTAAAGGTCAAACAAGGTTGATGTGCATTGGATTCTATGACATATATGTTTCCCCATAATATGATAACTAAGCATGACAGATTTTCACATGGTGTGGGAATGCCCAGGTGTTTCTATTTTTGGAGTGTTATATGCAATAGCTTATCTATGTTACTTTCATGTAATATTCATTGTACACCACAGGTTTTACTACTTAATGACATGTCTCTCCTTGGCTTGCGGAAAGATCAGGAAAAAAATCTCCTTGCTGGTTTGACAGCTGCCAAAAAAATGATTGCTGGTAGATGGAAAAACCCCCATTGTCTTTCTCACCATCAATGGGTTCTAACTTTTATTGACATTGCTTATCTCGAATTGTCTACTGCAAGAATCCACAATGCCAAGGAGGAAACTATCAACCTGTGGAACCAAACTGTGTCTGACCTGGAAAAAGCCTTATTATAACACCTACTTGGGACCATGATGTGGCTCTCCTAATCTGAATTAATAATTATTATACACAGATGTACATTCGTCTACTCTCATCTTTTTGTTTCTCTTGCCCTGGACCGGTTTAAAAATGTTGTTCCATTTTTCATCTAATTTTCAAATTTTATATATGTAAAAAATCAATAAACAGTTGATAACAAAAAAACTCCATAAACAGATTAAAACCCCATTAATGTGTTAAATTTTGTTTTGTTATTCACAATAAAACTCACTTACCTTCAGTGTTCGTGTAACATTTGTCCGTGTTCTTCAACCTCGTTGCACCCTGCACCAAAACAAACACATTACACTTTCTGTGTGGTGTCAACAAAGAATATAATCTTATCTTGTCTTGCACTTCTCTAATATTATTGCATTAATATTAGAATGTAACATGTGTGAGTTGAACACTGACGTGATTGTCTTTGAATGTGCAGCTTGGATACATCTGGGAGTGGAGACGTATCTGTTTGTTTGCCTCATCGTGATATGTGCTTGTTCCTCCTTGGTCATACTTTTCCACTGTGGACACACACCACACTGTCCATTAGTATGCACACACACATGCACATTTCTGTACACTGAGCAACATGAATGAGTTCTGTGCATTTTGCACTGTGTTAGACTGAATGTGTCACTTATGAATACTGACTTTGTCTCCCAGAATCTTCAGCACCGTGGCATTATCTATCACCTCATGTTGTGCCATGATAAGTTCTCTCCGCTCCCTCACAAACATCATGAAAGCGTTTGGCGGCTTCTTTACGTATGGCTTGTCATCATGTTTTGCGGGTTTGGATTTTCTACACATAAGAAATACAGAATACATGAAATGACAAACTGTCAGGACAGACGTCTCACTGAACCATAAAAATGAGCAGTTGGAGGCAATTATCTGATATACAAATCAATCCAATAAAAATAAAAGTGCATATTCATCAAAGCTGGCGGTAGTTCACGTACGGTGAGGCTGAAGGTGGCGTTGGTGTAGTTGGTGCCTGCAGTTGAGCCGTACAGGTGGGCTGCTCCACTGGGACATTGGAAACCTGCAAGAACACATAGTAAGTGATTACAAACTGACATAGTGCTGCTTATCAACCAGGCACCATTAATACCCCGATCTGAGTTATAATAACTTTCAGTAAATCATATTTGTCATAAAGCTGTCTTCTGCTTGTCCTCTGGTGGCGGTCTACACCGGACCTGAACATGGTGTGTTGGGTTGGCTGAGCCCAGCCAACCCAACACACTTTTTTGGTAAAGAATTGGAAATCCTATTCTTTTTACTTAGTTTTGGAGCGCCCTCATTTGGCGGGTAGTGGTAAATACATTGACAATCATCAGCCACTTTGAATGGTGACAATCTCCTAAAAGGTATTGAAACCAGCTCCATTTAATAATAATAATAAAGTGGTTATTAATAAGGTGTGTTGGGGGAGGAGCTGTGTATTTCACCATCACCACCAACAGTGTTATATTCATTTGTAACGCATTAGTGTAATCACATTACATTTGTTTGTAACGCAGTGATGTAACGTGTTACTGCTCTAAATTCGGTAATCACACTACAGTTCCGAAGACCGCTTGCCTCATTGAATTTCCTTGAATGCAGCACAAAGATGCAGTGTGATACTTTATTTGTTATTGTTAGTGACTGTAGCTGAGATGGTTCTGGTGAGTTTTATCTGTTTAATAAGGGCAGTAAAATCCCACTAATACTAGTGTGTGTGTGTGTGTGTGTGTGTGTGTGTGTGTGTGTGTGTGTGTGTGTGTGTGTGTGTGTGTGTGTTGTGTGTGTGTGTGTGTGTGTGTGTGTGTGTGTGTGGGTGTGTGTGTGTGTGTGTCTCCTCTACTTGCAAACAGACTTACCTGGCTCTGGTTGTATTTGTCTAGAGGGAATGTAATCAGTGACAGAAATTCTTCCTCCGTCTCTGTCAAAGTTTGTTCTGGGTTGAGTTGTTTTTGTCCGTTCAGTTCAGAAGACGCCTGCAACTTGACGCTTTCGTGCTGATAAGTAGATAATTTAAAAAAAAAATCATCAATCAAATTGCTATTTTACATTGTACATAGTGTTTATCGACATTTAAGAGATTACAGTTTCACACAGAAATTAGAAGTGCCTTGAAAGTCATCCCAAAAGCAGGTTTAAATGTTGGTAGTCCAACTCTTTATCCTACTGTACCTGCTTGACATTTTAGACACTGAGGTTAATCTGAATAGCAGTTTAAAAACTAATCTATGCTAGATCATCGTCTTCTGATGAGAGTGTTTTCTCTATATTCTATCATAGTTTACGTCCTTGCCTGTACCTTTGCCTGTGTTGGGGGATTCAGTTTCTTATCCTGCAGGCCCAGGCGTGACACCAACGTACGCAAAAATAACTGAACTGTGAAAAGACATTGTGCAAAAAGTATGTCTTGGTCAATCTTCTAGAAACTTAGCCAAAAGTGGACATATTATAGTCACTTCATCACATTTTACCACTCACGCAGGAAGCTTTTTGCACCAGATTTATCATTAGTGACTAGCTGATATGATATTGATAAACTATATGAGTACAGGGTTAGGGTTAGCTAACCCTTCCTCCCACATCCAAAGACATGCGGGTTAGGTGGATTGGAATCTTTAAATTGTCCGTAGGTGTGTGTGGGGTGTGTCTGTGTTTGTTTGTCTGTTTGTGGCCCTGCGACAGACTGGCGTCCTGTCCTTGGGTGTACCCCGCCTCGCGCTCTATGGCTGCTGGGATAGGCTCCAGCACCCCGTGACCCTTAAATGGACTAAGCGGTAGAAGATGAATGAATGAATGAATGAAATCCTAATGATCACCATCCACATTCACTACTTGCAAACAGGCTTACCTGGTCTTGCTTGGGTCTGTGTGGGGGGGGCGAAAGCAAAGACGGAAAATCTTTTTTCTGCTTTGACGCTAGCTCTTCTTCAGACGAAAGCAGTACATTTAGAAATTCCTCCCAGATTCTCATAGCATCTTCTGGCTTGATTTTGTCTTGTGCCGTCAGTGAGGGATCATACTGCTGTATTTGGCTTGTTGTCATGTCTGCTGCTTGGATCTGTGGATGGGTGATAAAGATATGGTCATTTATCAGATTAGCCTGATGTCTACATACCTGTGGACACCACCACCACCCTCCGATGTAGATGTGTCAACGTGCTCACCTCCCAGAAGCTGAGCTTCCATGGGTCATGAAACATGTCGAAATACACAACATCACTGAGAAGAGAATTCAGGTCTTTGTTGGAGGTGCCTTCAATCAGTTCATCTAGTCGTTCTAGTTCTAACAGGAATTGTCACTGGTGCTGGTCAAGCCTTCTTCTGGGTTCGACATTTTTCCAAGTTGATCTCTGTGAAGACTGAGACCTGAAGAGTGGAGAACAACACAGTTAGTTATTTGACATTGGTTTGATTGACACAATATCAGTTTTTAAATTTGTTTCAGTAACATCCCAGCACTTAAATTCAATGGACTTTTGTACTAAAACAAAGAATGAAATATTGGTATGTATTTATTTAGAACATTTTATCTGTAAATTTTGTTCTGGAATGGCTGATTTAAGGTAAACATGCAGCCATGCTGTTCACAGATGCTTTCTTAAAATATATTTGTCCAGTACTCACTATTATGGCAACTTGTACAAGCACAGATTATAATTTTAAAACATTGATGTCACTATCACAGTGCAGACTGCATAAATGTAGATTATTTTTTCAGACAACATATAAAAATTACCTGAAGATGTGCAGTTAAATTTTCTGAAGCAAATTTATCTCTCTAAAATATTAAAATTTTCTTATATTAACCCAGAAGCATTTTACAGAAAGAACCAAATCATAAAAGTCAACATGATTACTGTTGTGTAATAATTTGTAGGGGAGAGTGGGGTAAGTAGTGCAATTTTTACTTATAGTGCCCTTAAAGCAAGGGGATAGCAGTAATGCCTCCAGCTAACATACCAGTATCTACATATAGTTTAGGATGTTGTGCATCCCTGGGAACAATTACTTTGGATCTTAAACAAACTGTTTGAGAAATATGGCTTTAGGAAAAGAAAGTGGTTTTGTGGCACAACTTGCCCCCGGTACGGTGTTGTGCCAATAGAGAGAATACACTGGGGTAAATTGTGCTATTGATAATTGAAGTAAAAAAAGATCATTTTAATCTCACAAATAATAATGCTATATAAAAGCAATTCAAATTCAATACAAAGTACTTATTTAATGTTTAAAGTTTTAGCAACACCAAAGGCCACTTTTCTATAACAAGGCCTATACTGTCACATGAACCACATGAATTTGGACTAAAAGCTGTTTTCTTTGCAGGAGCTCATGAAATGCTGCAACTCAAAGAAGTTCTGAACTGACTGAAAGACGTTTCACGTGTAGAAAACAACAGAATTTGACGTCACTGTTAAAATCAGGCAGATTACTGTCCATTTTGCCAGTGTGTGTCTGAAACTAAGTTAAATGTTAATCTGTCACAAATCCATCTCGTCCCTGATGACAGTGTCTGTGTCTGTCACAGTGTCCAACCCTGCCTGGACCTCTGCTTGTTTTGGAGGATGTAGAAGAAGAGGTTCTTATTTAACATGGGCAGTCAACAAAAGCCCTTATCTTATTTCCACAGTGCAGGTCTCTCACTCCTCCCCAGCACATCTCTTCAAAGTGCCAGTCGGGAGCTTGGCTGTAATCGAGAGGCGAACTGTGAGCGCTGGCATCCCAGTCCAACGTGGAAACCATTGCGCCACAACCACCTCCCGATGATGATGTGTCCATGTGCTCACCTGTGCAGACTGCATACACGTAGATTTTTTTTTTTAGACAACATATAAAATTACCTGAAGATGTGCAGTTAAATTTTCCAAAGCAAAATTATCATTCTGCCTGTCTTTCTTAATGAAAAAAATATAAAAAATTTCTTATATTATCCATGAAGCATTTACAGAAACAACCAAATAATAAAAGTCAACATGATTACTGTTGTGTTGCATCATAACTTGTACTTACTGCAATCTGTTAATTTCAGGTGGTGACGAAAATATGAATTTGGACTAAAAGCTGTTTTCTTTGCAGGAGCTCTCATGAAATTCTGCAACTCGAAGAAGTTCTGAACTGACTGAAAGAGGTTTCACATGTCACCATTTACACTTTGTCATCTTTAGGGCTTTATGACAAAGCTTGCTTTAATGATCTCCCTGCAATGGCTGAAAAACGTATCACACGTGACGTCATCATTTACTTTGCTTTATACAGCCTTCTGGTCTTTATGACAAAGCTTGTTTACCGTTGCCCAGGCAACAGCAGCTCTTTGTCAGCGTCTCCACAGACATTATATTCTTTATGAGTCTAAATGAACAAGAGCATTTAAAATTAACAGAACTTCAGAACAAATTAGATGATATACAAAGTCAAAGTGAAGGAGCTTTTATAAGATCATGACAAAAATGGTTAGAGCAAGGAGAACAAATGACAGCTTACTTCTTTAAACTTGAAAAGTCGCAGGCAAAATTTAACTCAGTCTTTGAACTAAAAATAAATGGAACGGTTACAAATGATAAAAAGGACATATCAAAATTCTGTTATAAATTTTATTCTGAATTATACAAAACTAAATTTAGTAAGGATGCAATGTTTACTTTCTGTAATTATTTAACCAGTCTTGATATAATTAGTGAAGAGGACCAATCAACTTCTGATTCTTTAATTACTGTACAAGTAGCAGATGGTATTTGTCATTTAAAATATAATAAATCACCTGGCAACGATGGAATTACGTTAGAATTTTATAAACTATTTTAAGAATTATTAGCTCCATTTCTAAATAAGGTTTATGTAGAAAGTATTATAAATATGACTCTTCCTGCCAGTATGACTCAAAGTGTCATTTCCTTAATACCTAAACCTCAAAAAGATACTCTTGTAATAGACAACTGGAGACCAATCAGTCTGCTAAACAACGATTACAAGATTTTTACAACGTTAGCCAAAAGATTAAAGAGAGTACACAGTTATAGATGAAAATCAATCAGGGTTTATGAAAAACAGATGCATCACAAAAAACATAAGACTGATTTTTGACTTAATAGATTATTCCGATTTGGTTAATGATGATAGTTTTATTTTATTTCTTGACTTCTTTAAGGCATTCGATACTGTCGAGCACCCATTCATGTTTTACTGTCTTGAAAAGTTAGGTTTTGGAGGATACTTTTGTGATGCTGTTAAAACACTCTATGCAAATGGGAATAGCTCTGTTAAATTAAGTAATGGCACTACCACTAGATTCTCTTTGAAAGGGGGATAAGAGAAGGATGCCCTGTCTCTGCTTATCTCTTCCGTTTAGTTGCACAGGTTTTTGTCGTTATATAAAAACAAGCACTATTGATGGCATTTCTATTGCTGGAGAAAATGTTCTAATAAGTCAGCTAGCAGATGACACTGCACTATTTTAAGAAATTATTTACAAGTCCCAAAACACTACAAAATATTGACATTTTTTCAAAAGCCTCAGGTCTATGTTTAAACTTAAAAAAAATGTGAATTATTTCCCCTCAAAAAATGTAATGTGACCCATTTAGATAATATTGCAATAAAGGAAAATGTAACTTATTTAGGAGTACAAATAATCAAAGACCAGCAAGAAAGAGAATCTATCAATTTTAACCCTATGATTAAAAAACAGAAAATAAGTTTAATCGCTGGCTACAAAGAGATTTGTCATTAAAAGGTCGCAGTCTTTTAGCCAAGGCTGAAGGTATGTCTAGGCTTGTTTACGTTGCATCCTCACTTTCTTCATCACGTAAAAAAACAAAGCTATATGATCTCTTTTTCAGTGGTAATGCTGTGAAACCTCATGTCATTTCCTACTGGAGTCAATTTGCTTGCAATGTTAATTGGAAAATTTTTTTGGCATTACCTCATAAATTTTCATAACAAACAAAACTAAAGAAATCTCTTTCAAAATTATTCACAAATTCTACCTGCAAAACATTTCTCGAGCAGATTTTAAAAAGATATATACATATTGTTCATTTTGTTCCTTTCTCCCAGAAACTGTACCACCATCTTTTTTGGCATTGCTCATTTACCAATAACTTTTGGAAGGACATTACCCATTTCATAACAACCCAGTTTTATAAAAACTTTAGAATATTTTATTAACATTTTTTTTTTTTTTTTTTTTTTTTTTGGCAAAAGACAACAGAAAATGAAGTTTATATTATTACTCTACTCATTATTATGGCAAAGTTTTACATACACAAATGTAAATTCTCAAACAAAAAAAAACATTCTCTGTCTTTTATAAGGACTTTGAAATTTATATGAATCATTGAACCCTGTACAAATACAAAGGCTATAAAAACATTGTCAGCATGGAAACACTGTATGAACTGTACAGCTCCATGACTGTACCTAACTTGTCAGTTTATTTATTTTATTTTTATTTATTTATTTTTATCATTGTTACCCCCTGGCAAATGTTTGTTCAGTTTTCTAAATACACTGTGTTGTGCAACTTCTCAATCAAAAAAAGAAAGAAAAGTTACAAATGTAAAGAAGGTGTGAAGCGAAAATAAACAATTTTGGCGAACACAAAAATTGCTGACGCCTTCTCCATAAGGAACTTTTTTTACATTATTTTTCTTCTGTATTGTTTTCCTTGTGTTTTGTTCGTTTGTTTGCTGTTGTATTTGTTGCAATAAAGTTTTGAGGAAAAAAAACTTTTACAATCGCGAATATATATACTTTATGAGTGGCTCAGTGTTACGGTTTCCTTTGTGTGTCCTCCCCTTTGGATGGAAAATGAGGCCCATCGGCCAGTCATCAGCGGCGAGTTACTCCATTTCATTGGCTGGAGCGCTTTATAGTGAATGCTTTTGATTGGCTCGCACAGATACATGCTATTTATAGCACTGGCTGGTTCCCTCCATTCACTGTTGCCAGATGTACGATAATTATCGTATTTGTACGATAGTTTTGCGCTCTGTACGATGTACGATCAATAATGGGAAAAAATCCAAAATGTACGAAAATTTCAGTTGGTTGCCCAAACACGCATCTCTCTCTGACACCCAAGAATCATTTCGCAGGCATTGCACTCAGGCGGCATCAAAGACACACCACACACAGGGCTGCTGCTAGCTTTGGCCGGCCCGGGACAAAGTAATTTGAAAGCCCACCCCCTCTCCATACAAAGTAATGAGTTCCCAATTCTCTGCCCTGCCCCTCCCTCCCTGGGCTCGAGAAAACTGACCTGTAATGTAGACTGTTTTAGCTGCACATGCGCACATACGTAGCTTAGCCCACCCCGTCACCATCACTACACACACACAACTTTTGAGCCTAGCAGCTAGTCTGGTAATTAACACGTTTGTGGCCCTTCACAGAAAAAAAAAAATCTTTCTAGTCTGGTAGTGCATTTGCTTGTGCATTTGCGTTCTTTTTGTGCCATAGTTTCCCCATTACTATAGGGCTATTGTGAATTACTGTTTTAAAATGTGACATAAAATTCTTTGGAAATTTAAAAAAACGCTAAAATGGCTACATTGTATGCGTTTTGTGTACGATAATTTCTCCCAAAATACGAGAGGTTTTGGTACGATAGTTGCATATTTCCTATCTGGCAACACTGCCTCCATTTCCTTTGGAGGAATTGTTTACGTTACTCGTGCTCATGTTTTATGGGTGTTTTTTTTGTTTTGTTTTTTTTTTTACCACATGTTAGGATGCAGAAAACAGCAGAATTTTGCAAAATTGAAGCAGAACATCTAAAATAAATAAATAAATGTCCTCACTTCCTGCATGTGACGTCACTGTTAAAATCAGGCAGATTACTGCCTGTTTTGCCAGTGTGTGTCTGAATCTTTACCTGTCCTTGTGGAGAAGGCTGGAACCAGCCGGTTCAGGAGCTTTCTTTCTCCACGAGCTCATCGAGTTAGCATCACAGTAGCAATCCGTTCCAATCCATGCCTTCAAGTCCACAAATTCAGCTTCATCTGTATACTGTTCAACTCCATTCAACTGTATAGGTGCTTGTGTAAATGTTGTTTTTTCATACACTTAAGAATATTCATGTTCTGAGTTTATAAAAAACTTGTTCTGTAAAATAGTTCTTTTACTATTGTGATCAAAAACACTGACTCTCAATTCTGAGGCTGTTCTGTAAATAGTTTTCAAATAAACAGTAAATATAGCAACTTCTGGTCAATCCATATCAATTTCAGACTTAAAATAATGTACTGATTTAAGCCCCAGCCATTTCGGTTTAAACTACGCCCACTTCCGGTTTAGGCCCCGCCCACTACGAGTACAGATACAGATAATTTAGATGGTTGAACAGATACAGATACAGATAGTGGTGTTCTCACTCATCCCTAGTGGAGAGTGTACCCAAGCATGAAAGAGTGGTAATAGGGTGGACTTCAGTGGGCATGATGGTGGAGGGAACAGAGGTGATCAGGAAGTAATGGGTACATATGGTATCAAGGACAGGAATGTGGAAGGGCAGATGGTAACTGATTTTGCAAAAAGAATGGAAATGGCTGTAGTGAATACCTACTTTAAGAAAAGAGGGAGCACAGGGTGACAGGTAAGAGTGGAGGAAGGTGGACTACATTCTTTGTAGGAGGGAAGCAATTTGTAAAAGTACTGCAGATGTGGTGAGGGAGCTAAAAGAAATCACAGACTGTAAGGTGGTAGCAGGAGAGAATGTCACTAGACAGCATAGGATGGTTGTTTGTAGGATGACTTTAGAGGTAAAGAAGAAGAAGAGAGTGAAAGCTCAACCAAGGATCAGATGGTGGAAGCTGAAGGAGGAAGACTGTTGTGTGAAATTTAGCAAGCAGGTGAGAGCAGCACTAGTTGGAGGGGAAGCAATTTTGGACAATTGGAAGAGTACTGCAGATGTGGTGAGGGAGACAGCTAGGGCAGTACTGGGTATGACATGTGGACAGTGGAAGGAAGACAAGGAGACTTGGTGGTGGAATGAAGAGGTCCCAAAGCATAAGGAGAAAGAGTTGGCGAAAAAGTTTTGGGATAGTCGGAGAGATGAAGAAAGTAGACAGGAGTACAAGGAGATGCAGCGTAAGGCGAGAAGAGAAGTGGCAAAAGCAAAGGAAAAGGCATATTGCGAGCTGTACAAGAAGTTGAATAGTATGAAAGGAGAAAAGGACGTGTACCGATTGGTAAGATAAAGGGACAGAGCTGGAAAGGATGTGCAGCAGGTTAGGGTGGTAAAAGATGCACATGGTAATGTGCTGACAAGTGAGGAGTGTGTGCTGAGAAGGTGGAGGGAATATTTCGAAGAGTTGATGAATAAAGAAAATGAGCAAGAGAAAAGGCTGGATGATGTGGTGAGAGTAAATCAGGAAGTAAAGAGATTAGCAAGGAAGAAGTGAGGGCTGCTATGAAGAGGATGAAGAGTGGAAAGGCAGTTGGTCCAGATGACATTCCAATGGAGGCATGGAAATGTCTAGGAGAGATGGCAGTAGAGTTTCTAACCAGATTGTTTAATAAAATCTTGGAGTAGAAGTGGTGAAAGTAGATGAGTTTAAATATTTGGGGTCAACTGTTCAAAGTAATGGAGAGTGTGGTAGAGAGGTGAAGAAGAAGTGCAGGCAGGGTGGAGTGGGTGGAGAAAGGTGGCAGGAGTGATTTGTGACCGAAGAATATCAGCAAGAGTGAAGGGGAAAGTTTACAAAACAGTAGTGAGACCAGCTATGTTGTATGGTTTAGAGACAGTGGCACTAACAAAAAGACAGGAGGCAGAGCTGGAGGTGGCAGAGCTGAAGATGTTGAGATTCTCTTTGGGAGTGACAAGAATGGACAAGATTAGGAATGAACATATCAGAGGGACAGCTCAGGTGGGACGGTTTGGAGACAAAGTCAGAGGCGAGATTGAGATGGTTTGGACATGTGCAGAGGAGGGACCCAGGGTATATAGGGAGAAGGATGCTGAGGATGGAGCCACCAGGTAGGAGAGAAGAGGGAGACCAAAGAGGAGGTTCATGGATGTGCTGAGAGAGGACATGCAGGTGGTTGGTGTGACAGAGGAAGATACAGAGGACAGGGTGAGATGGAAACGATTGATCTGCTATGGCGACCCCTAACGGGAACAGCCGAAAGACAAAGAAGATGTGGTGAGGGAGAGAGCTAGGACAGTACTGGGTGTGACATCTGGACAGCGGAAGGAAGACAAGGAGACTTGGTGGTGGAACAGAGATGTCCAGGAAAGCATCATGTGAAAGAGGTTAGAGGTTGGTTAGGAAGGAGAAAAGGACTTTTATCAATTGGCGGGACAAAGGGACAGAGCTGAAAAGGATCTGCAGCAGGTTAGATTGGTAAAAGATGCAGATGGTAATGTGCTGAGAAGTGAGGAGTGTGTTTTGAGGAGGTGGACAGAATATTTGTTGGACTTTGTTGGGTGTATTTGTCGTAACAGGTGAAGAATCCCCGAACTTAACTGCTAATGAGTTTTCACCTGTTAAAAAGGTTTGTGAAAAATAAGTGTAGTTGTTGGAATGTTAAGGATATTTGTCCCCAGCTGTTGGAATATTGCTTAAATGCAGAAATGATTATATTCACGACAGGGACAGACTCACTAAAAGGATGAAGTTTGACTAAATAAATTTCAGTCTGTGTGAACATAATCTCCAAACACATGGAGATGCAGAGTTCTTCACAGTTGCTGCTCCTCCTGTTGCTGACTTGAACATGAACATGATGACAGGGGGATTAAGGTTTACACCAGTTAGTTCAATGTGCACTAATGCAAAAAATAAACAAAGCAAAAAAAAAAAAAAAAACTGGGCTACTTTTTTTTTCTTCAAATCATGAGCAAAGTGTGATATTTTTACGATGCATTCAACTGTTGGTGAAACAACTGAAGTTGAACTGAAATGCTGTTGGACCAAATCGTGCAGCCGCGACAAGGAAAAGGCCAATTAAATGCTTCATTTTTCCACATCTGCACCGTGTCCCTGTGTAATTACTGTATGAACACGAGGGGCGAAATGTCACCTGTCCTTGTGCATCTTTTCTTTCTGTCTCTCCTCCTCATAATTTCGCACATCCCTTCTTTCCCTTCACGCCACCCCGTGAAGGTTATATCCCACCGTCCGTTTAATTTGTCAGTTGCACCACAAGTGTGGATATTTTATTGATATGCTGGATTGCTCAAGAATGCTAATCAATATTAAATTATGAATTTCCTATGAAAGGTCACAGGCTCTGTATGTGCAAAAGAACATAGTGTTCAGAATAATAGTAGTGCTATGTGACTAAAAAATTCCACAACAGGAGGTGAAGATTTGAGCACTGAGCTTCTGAACAGAGAATCCTTGTGTTGGGAAAGTGTCGTGACACGGACCCACAACAGGGGGCGTAAATGAACGGACAATGATAGAGTCAAAAATGAACACTTTTACTGTTGTGAATGAGCACAACCACAATACAACAGATTACAGAATGTAAGACAATAGTCAATCACAAAGGTGACGTGTGGGCAGGCTCGAGGATAGAACGTCTGTCCTGAGAAGAACCGGAACCACACGATTTCCTCCGCCACTGAACCTGGAGAATACTGGAGCCGCCAAGTCCCGAGTCCCCAGGTGGCCACCGTCTCCGAGCGTCGAATCTGGTACTGCTGGCGAAGAGCAGAAACAATCAAAGGTGGGTGTGTGCACACCCAGTAATAACAAATGGTGGGAATTCCACCTCCACCTCTCATCCACATGTGCAGCTCCTGTCACAAAGCACTTATCTGGCGGGGTGTGAAGCGAAGCTGTCGCCGGTCACGCCAATCTCCAGACAATGCACTCCACAGGAAAAACAGCTGCAAAAATGAGTTCAGACTAAACACAGTTAGTTACATGGCTGAGAATATTACCTCTACTGGTAGATGATATCTCGGCAACGAGGTGGAGATGAAGTCCGGTTTTTATGGAGGAGAATGAAGAAGTGTAGATGGGTGACAGCTGTCACCCCCGGCTGTGTCCGTGGCGGCAGCGCCCTCTTGAGCCTGAAGCCTGCACTCCAGGCAGGGCGCCATCTGGTGGTGGGCCAGCAGTACCTCCTCTTCTGGCGGCCCACACAAACACATTGGTTCAATTCACTTGGAGAATCAGCAGCAGATTGGAAAACACTATAGCAATGCAGGTCACCCCATGGCACACAACCACAAGAGGTCCCTGGGTTGCAGCCTAAATGAAAGGTTGTTGGTATGATTCCCATGTCTGTGTCTCACCCAAATCAATAAATCTCAAACTACTGCTGCTGTGCAAATATGCACATGCAGAGATTTTGTGCATTATTCTGAATACTTATACTCAGGCTTTAATGTCTGTTAAATTATTGCTTTTTATTATAATAACAATTATAATTATTGCTTACTTAATTATTGCTGAACTTTTTTGTGGGCCGTCCTTAAAGCGGCAGTAACACCCCTGAATCTGAAAAAACCCATCAGCACAATGAACAATGATCACACACAACAACAGGACGAGACGACGACCGAGATTTGTAAGAGTCCAGTTATCAGACAGAACACCCAGAGGCCGCCTTTAGGCGCCATCAACGGCCTTGTTCGTCCACTCTGGAGGGAGGAGGGGCCCGGGAGACAAGTATGTCCACTTTGTTATGAAGAAGGTGACAAGAATGATTTTATTTTTAACCCTTTCTGCGTAAATGCATTCAACCTCCCCACTGATCAGAACATGGTCGCTGCTTCATCACAAGGGAGGTGTTTGCTGCTGCATCACCGTGTGACGTGGTGGTGGCCGTATCACAGCGGGACGTGTTGGCTGCCGTAAAGCAGCAGGACAAAATTCCTGTTGCATCCCAGTGGGACGTATTGGCTTCCGCTTCACAGCGGGCGTGGCGGCGGCTGCTGCATCACAGCGGGGCGTGGCCGCGGCTGCTGCATCACAGCGGGACGTGGCGGCTGCTGCATCACAGCGGGACGTGGCGGCTGCTGCATCACAGCGGGGCGTGGCCGCGGCTGCTGCATCACAGCGGGACGTGGCGGCTGCTGCATCACAGCGGGGCGTGGCCGCGGCTGCTGCATCAAGGCGGGGCGTGGCCACGGCTGCTGCATCACAGCGGAACGTGGCCGCGGCTGCTTCATCAAGCGGGGTGGGGCAGCGGCTGCTGCATCACGGCGGGGCATGGCACGGCTGCTGCATCACAGCGGGACGTGGCAGCTGCTGCATCACAGCGGGACGTGGCATGCTGCATCAAGGCGGGGCGTAGTGGCGGCGGCTGCTGCTTCGTTAATCTCTCTCCAGGTTGTAACTTAAATGTGGCACAACTCTGTGGCTGCAATGTTTCACTCTGCATGAGTGGCTGGTTCCTTGCAGCGCTCTGTGTTTCCATTTCATCAAATTCTGGGCGCACACAACGTCGCTTAGGCTCTAATAAGTCCTGTGGAAGTTCTGCAACATAACAGAAATAAAATTGGTCATTTTCCCCAGCAATGCCTCTTAAAACATCATTAAACAACATTCAGATATTTGCACAAGTTAAAATGACAACTTCAACTTGAAACAACAATAGCAGAAACAAAAATTATATACATTTCTGATTTCTTTTGCTCAATCAGTCTTCAACTAAGAGCAGCTGTATTCTGCATTGAGGTCTGACTGTTATTGCCATTGTATCTTTGCGGCAGCTTAGAAAATTAATCTTTCAACAGATAAACTGAACAGAATATGAAAAAAGTCACGTTTTGTATTGTTTATGACCTTGTGAGTCATGCACTGCCAGTGTTGCCGGAGTTACTTGAAAAGTTACTTTATGAGTTACTTTTTAGCAGTGGTGGGGGCAGCTAACCAAAAAGTTAGCTTCGATAACCATTAATCAGATAACTGAAAAGTTATCTTTTATAACGATAAACCGATAAACTGCTAAAAAATTTATCTTTATTACAGATAACCGATAACTATTAGTACTGATTTGGACGCGGCCACATCAGATTACACTGTCGGATTCTGATAAACCAGTTAAACTTTAAGCGTCGCAGGGGCTGCTGGGTAAATTCAAGGATCAAAAACACAAAGAACACACAAAAAATGAATGAATTAAAAAAACAAACACTGTCATGATCTTTCAAAAGCAGTAAAACACAGTATTAGAAGTCACAGTTTATCTCGGTATTAGATACACCGTCATTTACGAGCTAAAAGCTGCTGCTTTTTTTCCACACAGTTTGAACCCTGAGGCTTAAACAACCAAAATACATCCATTAATGTATGATTGGCAGAGTAAAATACATGTAGTAAATATAAATTCTTACCCGTTTGTTTCAGTGGGATTCATCTGAATAAATAATCCACATAAAGCGTCCTTTTTTTTTAATGCAAAACAATGTCTAAACATGAAGAATAGTCCCACCCTCTGTACACCAAGCTGCGCCATGAGAGCTCCTCTCCCTCACCGAGTCTTGGCAATTAAATTACAGCCACAAAGAAATAAAATGAAATAATGTTAAAATTAGTCTGTTTTGTTTTGGTGTCGAGTGGACAAGTCACTGTCACGTCCAAAGTGAACCTGAACTACACTACCCACAATGTTCCCTGCGTCGATCGCCCAATCACGTTTTGCGCTTAATGATGACATCATTAGCAAGTGACAGGCAACCAGTCTGCTTTGTGGCTATAAACACACAACAAACGGACTTAAATGTTTGATTTTATGGTTTACAAGCGTTTTTATCTGTTAAAATTTACCAGCAAAAAAAAAAAAATTGTTATCGGACTGAAAGTTATCGGAACGAAATTTATCGGAAGATAATTGGCCCAAGATGGTTTTAAACTTTATCTGAAAAGCTAATCCGATAGCAAAAACATTAGCTTCGATAATTATCTGCTATCGGATTATCTGAACTGTGCCCACCACTGCTTTTTAGTTACTTTATACAGTTACTTTATTAGCAGCTGCTGACAACTTCTAACTATTAAGTAATGTAACTAGTAATCTAACTTGGTTACTCTTAAGTAATCAGCAAAGTAACTAATAGCTACTTTTCTGAGTACTCAATCAACCAAGTTAGATTACTAGTTAGTTTATTAGTTAGATTCAGCACCTGCTGACAAGTTGTCTGCAGCTGCTAATGAAGTAACTAAAATGTCACTTTTCAAAGTAACTGTGGCAACATTGTGCACTGCAGGAAAAATGTATCTGGTGTTTGGTTATTATGGCAAATACGATGAAGTGTGATCAGTTTTTACTGTTTCATCAAGTCCATAGTCTTACAGACTTCATATGGAAGTAAATCTGTGCCATCAGAGTTTGAATTTGAATTTCTAAGGTTGAATTTGTTTAGCATCAAAATATTTAGCCTCAAAAACTTTAACCTAAAATAATTCAACCTCAAAAAATACAACCTAAAAAAAATTTAAATCTAAAAAATTCAACCTCAAACGATAGAAAAGCAGGGAGACGCAATCGATGCCTGTGTCAATCATCCAACGTTCTTCTTTTGATTTTGTCTTGGTGTCACATGACCAATGGAGCAAAATGTGATAAATATGTCGCCGATCTTAGTTTTAAGTGATCAAAACAAAGACCTTTTAACATAAAAAAAAATATTCACAGTAAAACCATCGTACCTTCATTCACAGGGGGACACCCAGCACTGAGCTCCTTTAGAGTAAAAAAAAAAACTTATTAGACTTTCTGCACATTTTCTAATATCAAGCAGTGATAGTAAAATGCAGTGTGTGTGTGTGTGTGTGAAGTGAATGTCAGCAGGGTGAACTCACTGTGTCACGTTGCTTCTGGACGGAGTCCATTTCTATGTGACGAGCCACTTTATAGTAGACTCCTTTCTCCTTCTTTGGTAAATCTTTCCACTGTGGACAGACAACACACTTAGCACACACCGAGACCCACACCTCATTTGTGTCATGAATAAAGAGTGATGTCTTAATCTGTTTGAGCACCATGAATTAAACAATAATCATCAAAAGAGAACATGTGTGATTGTAAAAATAAAAGTCATTCTGCCCCGCAGTGGAGTTTGTAACACTCCTGCAGGAACAGACAGACTTACTCGTTGTCTTAAAATCTCCTCCAGCTTGTTGCTGTCATCCGTGATGTGCTTTGGGAAAGCAGCGAGGACAGCAGGCTTCTGCTTCAGACTGAACAGTGTGAAAGCACTGGGCGCCTTATTCACACCAGGACTGTGCACATCTCGCCTCTCCTCTGTCAGGTCAGACGTGCTGCAAGGTTCTCTCTTACGTTTGAGATTCTGAGGCGCGGCCTGGTGTCCGGACAGAACGCCAGAGGTCCCAGCCTGAGGTGGTTCACTGACAGGTGCTACTTCAGGTTCTGCAACATGAACAGGCATGTGTCAATCATTCCGCTTGATTTGATCATTCAACTTGATGCAACTGGACAACAAAAACTTCTTTTTTTTTCATCATAAAACAAGGACAACATGGAAACAAGAAAATGCACACAAAGACCTTCAGGTCAACTTATGTTTTCTTCCCAAAATTTCTGTCAGTCTTGCATTCAGTTTGAGGTTAGTTGGTAAAATCCATGATAATCCTGAGACGTTCGCTCCACTCAAACATTTAAGGTCAGCAGATCACTTTAAATGTTTGAAAAATCTGATCAGGATTTACAGAATGAGTAAATTCCAGTTACCCTCTGCAAACCATCATCAGTAACCAGAGGTGCATCTTCAGCCACAGACTGCTCCTTCCCAAGTGCAGGACCAACAGACAGAAAAACTCCTTTGTCCCTCAGGCCATCAGACTGTACAACTCCTCACTCCAGTGGAGGAGGAGTAACAGGAAGACGGGATGGGAAGGAGAGGAACAGCAGTCGACAGTAAACCAGTAGCGAGCAGTATTTCTGGTATTCATATTTGCAAATTGTTTTTTTTTTTCTTTCCTTCTGATACTCTATGTGCTTCTTACCCTGTGTGCTGCTATACAATGCTGCTGGAACCTTGATTTCCCTGAGGGAGTCTTCCCAAGGGATTAATAAAGTTCTGTCAAATCTAATCAAAATGCTGTGGTGCGACTGAGTCTGATAGCTTTGGAACAAGAGGCAGGTCTTCCTGTCTGTCATTTTGACAGGTAAGTTGAATATTACCACGGCAGAAGTGGTGACCAAGTGGGTAGTGCACTTGTTTTCAGTGTTTAAGGTTCCAGGCTTAAACCCCACCCCTGCCACATTCCATGTAATGTGGGTTTGCGTTAGGAAGGGCGTCTGGTGTAAAACCTGAGCAAATTCAATATGCAGATCCACCTTGGTTCTGCTGTTGCAACCCTCCATGGCTCAGCAGATAGGCAAAATGTGCATTTTGTAACTAAAGCATGAAATTTAGAGCACATAGTCAGTTCAGATGTGGAGGCATCCTGGAGCTGACCTGTCATGACCAACAGGGGTCAATGAAGAATTACACAGGGGTCAAAATTTTAAAATGCTCTAATCATATTGAAAAGTATACCATATTATTTGTCTGATCATAACGATTCCAAAAAGGTATAGTTTAGACTATCCTTGACTAAATGTTGTGGAGTTACAGGGTAAAACAATGACAAAGGTCAGATTCAGTTTGTACAAGGGTCAAAAGTTGCACCAATTTGGCAATAAAGTGATGCGAATTATTGGTTCAGCTAATAGGATTAATAAATGGAATAGTTTTGTCTGTGTTGAATGATTGGTCTGCAAAGTAAAGGTCAAACAAGGTTGATGTGCATTGGATTCTATGACATATATGTTTCCCCATAATATGATAACTAAGCATGACAGATTTCACATGGTGTGGGAATGCCCAGGTGTTTCTATTTTTTGGAGTGTTATATGCAATAGCTTATCTATGTTACTTTCATGTAATATTCATTGTACACCACAGGTTTTACTACTTAATGACATGTCTCTCCTTGGCTTGCGGAAAGATCAGGAAAAAATCTCCTTGCTGGTTTGACAGCTGCCAAAAAATGATTGCTGGTAGATGGAAAAACCCCCATTGTCTTTCTCACCATCAATGGGTTCTAACTTTTATTGACATTGCTTATCTCGAATTGTCTACTGCAAGAATCCACAATGCCAAGGAGGAAACTATCAACCTGTGGACC